>NC_053154.1:217031812-217099312 GCF_016835505.1 Polypterus senegalus | reverse complement strand
TAAAGTAAGTTTGCCAAAATATCAAAAATAGTTGGATAGAAAGAATGGCAACTCATAGTGACCTCCATTATATGAAACAGTAAGCATCAGTCACAAACAAAACTGAATTTACATCTGAGAAGAGTAAATAAATCACCTGCTTAAAAACAAGCTATACATATGCTTATGAGATTTCTTTTAGTCTTCCTTGGAAAATTAAGGTCCTAAAAGACAAACCCTCATTTCCAAACTTGGACTTTCTAGCTGCAGCATCAACAATGACAACTGAGTAGACAATTTACATTTTCACAAGTAACAATAAGCAAATCTAACTGAAGCATTGTTTAGCAGCAGTAAAAATGCGCTAACATTATTTACTCTAGACATACTGTAACTGATATGGGCAATGACAAAAGAAATAAAAATAAAAAATTTCTAAACTTAATTTCTCCTAAAAGTAACACTGTTACTGGTTAAGAAGCTGAAAACAATAACATTCACATTATCAACTGGTTCTCTATTTTGATCAAACTTAGAGGTATGGATATTTATTTTTGCCTGAACACTTTATAAAGGATTTTAAGATGTCAAGTAATTTACTAAATCTTTCCCTGATCTACAGTTGATTTGAATTCACTTTCAGTTGGTGTACTTTTATAATATTGATTTGTCATAAATAAGGAAAAAAAATAATTACCTGAAGAAGATTCTTAAGTCGCTGAAGCTGCAGTTTCACTGAAGTGCAATCCTGGGTCATCAGCTGTAGGGTTAGCTCATCCAAGGCCACTGTGCTTAATGGGACAAATTAAAATAAATAATTATTTATTATATACTCACAGATGCTATTAAAAACGCACTTATAGATTCCATTAGCATAACTCTCATAGTGTAACTGACAACAATTGGAAAAGAGGGATCCAGAAGTCTGATTTTTTTAAAGTACCGCTCCCATATGCTTTTTAAGGGTTTCATTCCATACACACACACAAAATGGAGTTCCATAGCACTCCCCCCAGAATACTGGTCTCAAGTTGGGATGATGCATCACACCTACTACCAAGATGCAGATTAAGATGGCTTCCACTTAACATATTACCATTAAACATGTTAGGATACAAACAGCTGACAAAAGCCAGAAAGCGATCATGCTAGAACCCACAGGTACAGTTCACTTCCTTCAACGATTCAGTATACATCTTTGTAAGCACAAAGTCATGGCACGGTTGTTCTATGCAGTGTTCCACAAGACAATATGAGCCACGTGACACTAACTTTTCACATTCAGTGAATAAACATATTTAATTCATCTATCATAACATTTACTTGTCATTTGAAATCACACACAGCTGTGTAAAGCAGAATGAAATTTCCTTACCAGGCCTAATTACATGCAAGAATAGCCAAAAAAAATAAACAGGAATAACAATAAAAATAGACTAGGATAAACAAAACAGAATTGCCAATGTATGTACAAACATATACACTTACACCTACAATACAACAAAATCCACCACATAAATTTAACTTAACAGAAAATAACAAAATGCTGATACTACTATTGCAAAGATAAATTATATATTGCACTTAATTAATGGACTAGCATTGTATAGTATTAACAGAAAAAGTCATTGTTTAAGAATCTAATAATGGCTTGTGGGGGGAAGCCTTTACGAAATGTGGCATTTTTGTACCATATACTTTGGCACCACTTGCCAGATGGCAGAATTGCAAAAGAGAATTGTGAAGGTCTGAGTCTGAAATGGCAAGTTAATTAAAATTAGGGCAAAGGAATTAATTAGTTGCAAAAAGTGGTCACAAATTAAGAAAAGCATTGGAGTACAAACCTGCCACCACAGTAGCATTCTGACAAAAAACTATCATAGGTATATACTGTAAACATACACTGCTTAAAAAAAATAAGGGAATACTTAAATAACACATCAAATCTTGATGAACAAAATATTCAAGTGGAAAAACTTTACTGAGTAATATTGTACAGGAGTAAGTATTGGAGTTTTTCTGAACAGTCATCATGGGTTCAGAAGAGGTAGGTCATGTTTTACTAACATACAGTGATCCCTCGCTATATCACGCTTCCACTTTCGCGGCTTCACTCTATCGCAATTTTTTTCTCATACATGCTTAAGTCACTACGCATGCGCTTTCTGAGAACTTTTATCTAAGCCCTACGATGGCTCCTAAACGTGCTGCTTTTTCTAAGCCTTCTGACAATAAAACTAAGCGCCGGAGAAAGATGCTTACTATACAGGAGAAGGTGAAACTCTTGGATATGATTAAAGATGGCAATACCCTACAAAAGCCTGCTCACGCATATGAAAAGACAGCGCCAGCAACTGCCTATCAAGATGTTCTTCAGCCGCGCACCCAGACACCCACTGCCTACTCCTAGTACTTCTTCACTGAAGACAACAACGCACCTGCTGAAGATACTGCACCACCTCTGAAGACTCTCCTACTGAGGTCGTGCCTTCATAGGTTAGTGGTTGTGTGCAATTAAATGTAAAGTACAATAATCTACTAGATAAAAGTGTTTGGGATTGTCCTTCTGTCCCGTGAGTGCAAAGCGTAGCGGTATTCCGCTTATTACAGACTTACTACTTGCGGCTTGAGGTACGAAGCGACGCGATGTGAGCAGAGTTCTGGTGCTGTCACCGTTCCCTTGCTTTTGTGCGCGATGCGCTGGAAAAAAAGACAAAATTATGTCTCTGGAAATAATTAATGTTGATGGAGTACAAATGCCTCACCGCAGTAGTAAATATCAGGGGAGATGGTGCTTGCTTATTCTCATCTATAGCTTATTTAGTGCATGAAACTCCGTCTTTAGCGGTACAGATTCATTGTACGACTTTGGACAGGCACTTGAGGGGATAAAAAAAAACTTAGGTTTTCGGGAGATGTTATGAATGGGCACTTTGATGTTCTAATTCCCTACACTTACATGCCTGATGTACACATGGAGCGCACAAAAATTGAGGATAAAAGTCGGTGGCAATCTTGCAATGTCCACAGCTTTATTTAATGTTAGCTAAAACCCGTCACTTAAAAGTTTCTCTCGCACGTTCGCTGAGTTTGTGCCAAACACTAGTCTATCCATGACCATCTCATCTTCATTTGCATAAGCACAGTCCTTCACCCTCAAAAATTTAGCAGCAGCGTGTCTATTGGATTGCTGCTGATGGACGGCCTTACAGTGGTGTGAAAAACTATTTGCCCCTTCCTGATTTCTTATTCTTTTGCATGTTTGTCACACAAAATGTTTCTGATCATCTAACACATTTAACCATTAGTCAAATATAACACAAGTAAACACAAAATGCAGTTTTTAAATGATGGTTTTATTATTTAGGAGAAAAAATCCAAACCTACATGGCCCTGTGTGAAAAACTAATTGCCCCTTGTTAAAAATAACCTAACTGTGGTGTATCACACCTGAGTTCAATTTCCGTAGCCACCCCCAGGCCTGATTACTGCAACACCTGTTTCAATCAAGAAATCACTTAAATAGGAGCTGCCTGACACAGAGAAGTAGACCAAAAGCACCTGAAAAGCTAGACATCATGCCAAGATCCAAAGAAATTCAGGAACAAATGAGAACAGAAGTAATTGAGATCTATCAGTCTGGTAAAGGTTATAAAGCCATTTCTAAAGCTTTGGGACTCCAGCGAACCACAGTGAGAGCCATTATCCACAAATGGCAAAAACATGGAACAGTGGTGAACCTTCCCAGGAGTGGCCAGCTGACCAAAATTACCCCAACAGCGCAGAGACGACTCATCCGAGAGGTCACAAAAGACCCCAGGACAACGTCTAAAGAACTGCAGGCCTCACTTGCCTCAATTAAGGTCAGTGTTCATGACTCCACCATAAGAAAGAGACTGGGCAAAAACGGCCTGCATGGCAGATTTCCAAGATGCAAACCACTGTTAAGCAAAAAGAACATTAGGGCTCGTCTCAATTTTGCTAAGAAACATCTCAATGATTGCCAAGACTTTTGGGAAAAAACCTTGTGGACTGATGAGACAAAAGTTGAACGTTTTGGAAGGAAAATGTCCCGTTACATCTGGCATAAAAGGAACACAGCATTTCAGAAAAAGAACATCATACCAACAGTAAAATATGATGGTGGTAGTGTGATGGTCTGGGGTTGTTTTGCTACTTCAGGACCTGGAAGGCTTGCTGTGATAGATGGAACCATGAATTCTACTGTCTACTAAAAAATCCTGAAGGAGAATGTCCGGCCATCTGTTCGTCAACTCAAGCTGAAGCGATCTTGGGTGCTGCAACAGGACAATGACCCAAAACACACCAGCAAATCCACCTCTGAATGGCTGAAGAAAAACAAAATGAAGACTTTGGAGTGGCCTAGTCAAAGTCCTGACCTGAATCCAATTGAGATGCTATGGCATGACCTTCAAAAGGCGGTTCATGCTAGAAAACCCTCAAATAAAGCTGAATTACAACAATTCTGCAAAGATGAGTGGGCCAAAATTCCTCCAGAGTGCTGTAAAAGACTCATTGCAAGTTATCGCAAACACTTGATTGCAGTTATTGCTGCTAAGGTTGGCCCAACCAGTTATTAGGTTCAGGGGGCAATTACTTTTTCACACAGGGCCATGTAGGTTTGGATTTTTTTTTCATTTAAAAACTGCATTTTGTGTTTACTTGTGTTATATTTGACTAATGGTTAAATGTGTTTGATGATCAGAAACATTTTGTGTGACAAACATGCAAAAGAATAAGAAATCAGGAAGGGGGCAAATAGTTTTTCACACCACTGTATATGGGCAGGTACTTAATTACGTGGGAGGCATAAACATGAGGGACGCAACTCCACCTCACACGGCGACCGAGCTACAGGCTATGGCCGTATATATGTACATAAGTAGGTTCCAGTTATGACCGTTAGGTGTAGAATTTCGAAATTAAACCTGCTTAACTTTTGTAAGGAAGCTGTAAGGAATGAGCCTGCCAAATTTCAGCCTTCTACCTACATGGGAAGTTGGAGAATTAGTGATGAGTGAATGAGTGAGTGAGTGAGTGAGTGTGTGAGTCAGTCAGTCAGTCAGTCAGTGAGGGCTTTACCTTTTATTAGTATAGATATAAAGGGGGGACATGACAAAACACAAATAATGATTAATAATTATTGTAAACCTATAAGTGCATGTACTGTATATTTACATTTAAGCAGTGTTAATTAAATCAAGGTGTTAGAATATATTAGTTTTTGTTAGACAAAAGGTGAAAACTACTTTTTTTATTCAGCTTTGCTTCAGATAAATACATTACACAAGAAATTAAATAATATGTCAGCTTTTAATTATGAGAAACATTTAATCATCTTTTATGCTGTATATATTATGGGTATATATTTTCAGTACATGTTTTATTCATTAAAATAATTATTTATTATATTATAATTATATTTTAAAAGAATTTTACGGTCCCCGAACAATAAACCTACAGAACTTTCTATTTTGTTAATGAAAAAAGACCAGTGTTCAACAGTTTAATTATAAAAATACCAATAAGCCACTTATTTATTTATTTGGAAATGGCAAAAAAACAAAACACATTCCATTCTTCATAGAACTGGTCTGATGTCCATCAGTTTTATCTAACTGAATTGCCTCAGTAACATGACTAGGAAGGGTCCATCCTACTCATAAGTTGGATTTATTACTTAAGGAAATTGAGATCAATGCTTAATTACTTTAGACTTGTTACTGCCCTTATCAATGCAATTGCTTATTAAATCAAGAAGAGTGTGACGTCTTGATTTTACAGATTGTATTACTAAATTGCACTACAAATGTGGGTTTTCCCTTGGCTGGCTGGACAGTAGACAGAGTAGTTTAACATTCCAAAGATACTTGACAGCTCATTTGTGTTGACATTGAGAAGGTTTATGACTGCATTTCCCAATGGTTTTGAAAGATGTTACAAGATTATGGATCCTATGGCTGCTACAAAGTGTCTTTTGGCTTTGGAACATCTGCTGAAAGAGCTGTGGTGGCACACTTAATATTAAAGTTTATTTAAGATAAATGTAGACCAGCGTCATATCAAGGTACAGCTGAAGACTGAAAAGTATCCTATTTGGGTACATGTAGTTTGTTTTTTATTTAATGATAATGTCCGCTATATTTCATTAGTGACCAAATAAGAATCTACAAATCTGAGGTCATGATCTTCTCACATCAAAGTGTGGCTTTCTTTCCGCAGAGAAGGGTGGAACAGATTCAGGTAAATCGGCCTAGGTAGAGAAATTACGGTTTTGTGCCCAAAATGAGGGTAAAGAAAAATATGAAATTATCCCAATTATTTATTGTAGCAGGAACAGTAATGCAGGTGTTATACTGGGCAATAGTAGTGCTGACGTAGGATCTAAATGCTCAATGTTTACAGTCAGGTGGGCAATATGCATCCATTTCCTCAGTTATGGTCACATATTTTGGCCAGTGACAAGAGAATGAGGTGGCAGATACAAGTTACTGTGAAGTTTCTGTTCTCACATTTGTGTTTGACTGAAAACCTACAGTACATATTCAAGAAGGTCCAGAACATAACCACTGGATGAACACACAATTCTGTTCTTCTCTCCTGATAGTTTATTAGTATAGTATTGCCTATTTTAAGTAGTTCTTGACTTAAAACACAGCAGTTTAAGACCGTGTCATTTAAAACCAGATACCTAAATGAATAAAAGGTACTTAAACAGATAATTTCCAGGTAAACTATCAAGTAAATTTAGCTGGAGTAGAAAGACAATGAGCCAAGGAAAATTATTTGAATCTGGTCCTGGCATCTTGACAGAGTTAACTTTACGGCAGTAGGAGCAAAAGTAAGACCTAAGTTAAACCAAGTGCAAAACCAAAGTAATAAACTTGCTCTGCAAGCATAGCAGTGTTGAGGCAACAATAATCAATCTATTTCAAACCCACTTTTATAAATATGTCAAAAAGCACTCAAATTCTCACAGTATGAACATCTAGCCTGAAAAAATGTACTTTAATTACCTGTTATGAGAAAAGTGGTCTACACTAGTTCCATAGTGATCTTGTCGTCCTGCCCATCTCTGTGGACGTCTTCTCCAGAAGCCCTGTCGGTTACTGCGTTCCATCTGGTCAAAATGAGCCATATTATCAGCTTCAACTGTGTGCCCAAAGAAGAACATCACAGAGATTATTTAGCAACTGAAAGCACTTACTGACAATCAAAAAAGTATCATTTAACAATGTAAGTAAAAAATTGCTTACATTTCATCTCATTTCCTATAGGTAAACTAGCTACTGGTAGTACGTCATTAATCCTAAGAATTTATACACTATGCAAACACAAGAGAGGAACATTATGAGAGACAACTATCAACAGTGAACACTTGGTCATGATATTAACTAATGCCCATTTATTTTGCACCAAGAAATCTAAAGACTAGGTGAGTGACTTATACATAAATTAAAAAATATGTGAATTCAAATTTAGCTTGATCATGGAGTCATTTGACAGTAAAGAGAAAAAAAGCATGGTTTATCTTCATGTTTCTAAATGCTTTTAACCAAACCTACAGTGTAATATCAACACTTTTTATATTTAACAGCAACCTTAACTCTAACCCCTACATGCCTTCACCATTCAACAATCATATACACAAGATTAGACATTAGACACTTTTGTATGGTCTTCTCTAAAGGTTCAAACCAAGAACACTCTTTTAGACATGAGGTACAGAAAATATAGATGTTGCCATGTTGAAAGCAAAAGTATGTGGATGTATAAGGAAATTTTAACTCAAAACTAAAAGCAACCATAGAGAGTAGCCATAAATGTGCTGAAAAAGCTAAACTAAAATGCGCCAGAAGTTTAGGTCATAACAAATAAAGAAAATTGCTGAAATTTAGATCTTGCATGCCAAGTTATTGAAGGGATAAAACAAAAACTACACAGCTGTTGCAGAGGAGGAATGTTGTTGTACACAAAGGAAAAGACAACTGTAAAGCCAAAAATAAATTGAGGATACAAATGAAAATCAGCAATGTATGATTATTATTGCACAGATAAATTACAAAATTTAACACTTTATTAAGCAGACAGGTTGAACATGCTATTTCAACAGTTTCACAAGTTTCTGCACGGTAAAGCATAGAAGTTCTTCAATTGCTCACAGCATAGAAAAGGGAAATGCATCTGAGAGCCTTTGCAATGTAGATGTTGCAGGTAGAACACCAGCAGTTAGGATAGTGTAAAATGTGTGGCCTGGGATGGTGTGATTCCATGACAACTGACACAGTCAACAGAATTTGCACTGTGGATGGGTGGAGTGCTTTGACAGTGCTGTGCTAAAAAGTTGGGAGCATGGCAAGAGAGCTCAGTGGACATAATAAGGAATCACACTGCTTGGAGTGCTATGGGGTACTTCCTTCATGCAACAGCATAGAAGTTCATCACGAAGAAAAGGAAGCTGCTTCTGACCGCCTTTGTAATCCAGGAGTTGTGGGTTTGCAGCTGCATGCCAACTGTTGCCAGCAAAATATACAACCTGGGATGGATTGTGCTGTGATGTATTAACCAAAAAAATGCTACAGATAAATTAAAAAGGGACTGAGCAAAATGTAACTTATCACATTTTGTAGTTTGATTGCTTGTTTTTGGTAGCATGACTCTGTAGATTCACTTAACAGCTAGCAATTACAGGGCAGTTATTTTTCAGACTGACTGGATGAAAGCTTGATTGTACAGTTTTGCTTGCACAGGTACGCTAGCACAGACACAGATGTAAAATACAGAAATTAAGTCTTGAATTTTATCAGGGTTGAGGGGCTAGAAGTTATTCTGGACGGATCAGCAGAATTTTAAAAACATAACATTCTCAATCTGGCTTAATTATATTAAAGATTAAGTAGAAGTAACCAACTTTGGTCATCAACCAGTGACTTGGCCTATGTGCACATACATAAATTTATTAACAATTATCAATCCATCCATTTTTTTTTTGAAACCCACTTATCTAATGCAAAGTCACAGGGAATGTCGAGCCAATCCTAGTAACAATCAGGTGCGAAGCAAAAAGAATCTCTAGACAAGGGTAAAAGCGCGCACACACCCATACACAGAAAGATCAGGGGCCAATATAGCATTGCCAATCCATCTAACTTGCAATTCCTCAGTATGTGGGAGGAAGCAAGAGCAGCAGGAGTAAAATAATGTGGACACAGGAAGAACATGCAAACTCTACGTGGGCAATGCCAGGAATTTGGACTTAAAGATAATGCTAATTTAAATTAGAAAAGTTACATTGTACTAAATTGTAAGTAAATATCTACAATAATTCACATGGAAAGCTACAAATGGCCAGATTTAAATAGTTAAAAAAGTAATGGCTAAAAAAAAAACCCAAAACTTTAATCGTGCTCATTGTGTCAGAAATAAAATATCTTATTTATATTAAACCATAGATTTTTTAAAGATAAAAATGGATGTATTTTCTCAGAAGCTCTTAATTGGAAAGTCAGCTTCTAATGAGGCACTCAGTGTGTTAAAATAACTTATATTGAAATTTGTATTATTGAAATACATAATACATTTTATTTATATAGTACCTTTCCTGTGCTCAAGGTGCTTATATATAGTTTAAAGTGCAGCACACCAGGCTATTTCCCTTACCTAAATAAACTAAAAAATGACTCAGTCAGCTTTGAAATAAAATGTGAGCTTTCTGTAAAATGTAAAAAATTATCTTTAGCCACACAAAGAAAGAAAGAAGAAAGGAACTTTTAAAATTTCAATCTTATTTCAGTATTATAAAAAATGAAAGCAAAAAAAAAAATTCATTTATTCATTTAGTCATTTATTTTTCAAAAGAATAAATCCTTTTTCCAGTTTTCTATTGTTATGAAAACACCAAACTATTACTTATTCACAAATTGCATGCATTTCCTCTATAAAAACTTGGATGAAGTTTTCTTCTCTCAAAAACTTTACTTCTTTTACTTGGAAATTGCTTATTTTAACATCAACACACTTACCCGAAGCAAAAGTAGATCTTTACAGGATGATTTTGATGCATTGGACTTAAAATTAGAGGTTTATATTTTCAACGTCACTAGGGCCTTCGTTTAACAAACTGTAGAAGGCCTTCCTTCCTGGCTAGCTGCCTGACCGTCACTGGGAATGAAGCCCAGTTTTTAACATTGTGAAGTCTGACTAATAGTGTTGCTAAAGCTATCTACTCTCTGTGTGGATTCAATGCTGAGCAGGCCGTCTATAAATACAGCAGCCATTCATTCCTTTAAAAGGGGCCAGAGGAAGGATGCAGACTTTAGCAGGGGAACAAAAATAAAGAAGACTCACTTTCCATTAACTATACAGTAGCTATAGTACCTTAAACAACTTCTCAGCAGGACATTTTATCTTGTTTCAGATATTTTACTGTGAAAAAAATGGAATGGAATGAAAGAAGTTAAAAATTAAGGGTAAAGGGGTTTTTTCCCTTCAAACAACATTGACAGTAGTCTAATTTTATTTGTAATATTGCCTTCTGAAAGTTCTCATATTGTGAGGATTTGGAAAGTGTAGCATACTAAAACTGACCTGCAAAATTAGTATTTCTGGCTAGATAGTTATAATCTAATATACCTGCAAGATAAAAAGAAGCTTAGTTACTGTTCTTCACATTAGATTATTTTTTGTATTTACTGTTTTCATTATTAGTGGCAGCTCATCTCAGCAGCATCAAGCACAGGGAAGGAAACTAACATGGACTGAATGCCAGTTTATTACAGGATATGCTCATGCACATATCCTAGTTCATTTATGCCAGGCCAATCTATAGTTGTACTTTAACTGAATATGCATAACTTTAGGATATGGAAAGGCTTTGGTGAAACTGGAAGAACAATGCACGTGTCAAAAGAAAATGCTAACTCTGCACTACTTTGATAGTACTATAAATGTTCAAATTAGAGTATTACTTTACATTACATTGTATTACATTAAATTTGTGCACATGCCTGCTCTGCAAATGAGTCCTTTTGAGAGTCTTGCAAAGGCATTTTAAGTGAACACTTTGTTTACACCTAAGAAATATTGTGTCATTTATAAAACATGGTGAATGGACAATACTACAAACACAAAATCCGTTTAAAAATTAAAGTCTTTATCACCAACATGAACGGAGACAAAATCATCGACCACAAAAATATAATGCACACATTTAGAGACTACTATAAATCCTTATATTCTACTGAGTTTAAAGAAGACAATACACAATCTAATGCATTTCTGGATACATTACAGATACCACAAATAGACACTTTTAGTGTGGAGGAACTCGATAAACCTCTGGCATTATCAGAATTACTAGATGCTATAAAGTAACTTCACGGCGGGAAAGCAGCAGGCCCTGATGGCTACCCTACAGAATTTTATGAGAAATTCTCCGCTCAGCTAGCTCCCCTCCTATTAGCAACATTTACAGAAGCCAGAGACAAATCAAACTCTTCCTCAAACTTTTCGCCAAGCATTAAGCATCGTTTTTTCCTAAACAAAATAAAGACTTATTACAACGTGCATCATACAGACCAATTTCACTTTGAATAATGACGTTAAAATACTCTCAAAAATCATAGCTAGAAGGATGGAGAAAGTGCTCCCTTCGGTAATATCACAAGATCAAACTGGATTTATCAAGGGTCGACACTTATCTTCAAATCTTCGATGCCTGTTGAATGGAAATACCTTTTTACTACATTGGAGAAATTTGGGTTTGGCCCGAACATTTGTGCATGGATCAAACTACTGTATACCAATCCAGAAGCTTCAATTTGTATCAACAACATTTGTTCAGACTACTTTAAACTAGAATGTGGTACCAGACAAGGATGCCCCTTGTCACCGCTACTGTTTGCAATCGCCACTGAACCACTGGCAATACACTGTCGAAATGCTGATCAGATAAAGGGGATTATAAGTGAAGGACTGGAACAAAAAATGTATCTATATGCAGATGATATGGTACTGTATATATCAGACCCACAAAATTCTGTGCCTGCAGTCTTAACAGCACTCACAGAATTTCAAAAGATCTCTGGTCTCAGAATTAATCTGAAAAAAAGTGTACTCTTTCCAGTGAATTCTCAAGCATATAATATTAGATTAGACACCCTACCTTTTATCATTGCAGAACAGTTTAAATACCTAGGGGTAAACATCACAAGTAAACATAAAGCTTTTTATCAACAAAATTTCGCCTGTATGGAAAAATTAAGCAAGACTTGCATAGATGGTCAACCCTTCATCTCATTCAAGCTGGAAGAATTAACACTGTTAAGATGAATATTCTTCCTAAGCTCCTTTTTTATTTCAAAACATTCCAATATACATCAATAAATCATTTTTAAACAATTAGATTGAACAATAACCTCATTTATTTGGAACTCAAAACATCCACGTATCCAAAGAGCGACCCTACAAAGACAAAAGGCAGAAGGTGGCATGGCTCTACTTAACTTCCACTTTTATTACTGGGCAGCAAATATACAAGCTATAAAAACCTGGACACAAATAGATGAACATACACAGGCCTTGTCCGCAATAGAACGAAAATCCTGCA
The DNA here is from genome assembly GCF_016835505.1 of Polypterus senegalus. Lineage (NCBI taxonomy): Eukaryota > Metazoa > Chordata > Cladistia > Polypteriformes > Polypteridae > Polypterus > Polypterus senegalus. The sequence goes on along the minus strand of NC_053154.1, from coordinate 217,086,705 downwards.
GTACTTCTTTATATTCCCTGCTCTGTGCCCCAATAAATGCAAGTTATAGGCAATATACTAAAAATGAAAGTTTTCAGAATGAAAATCAACACTTTATGATAATACAAAGTGGAAATCTTATGACACTAGCTGACATAGCCATGTTTGCCCTAAATAGCGCAATCCACCCAAAAGTTTTGAGTAACTGTTCAAGTAAATGTTCCTGAAGGAGATTGACTTAGAAACAAGAACAGAAATGGGTTTGAATGAGAACAATTTAAAGATCTGTAAAATCATGCTTTCGTTGCCTTGACTGTCACAGCATTTATTAAAAGAGAACGTTACATTATATGATTAACTACGAAAAAACACGCGCTTCGCAGTGGCGAAGTACTGCCTTAAAATTTTTATTAAGAAGAAAATTAAACCTTTTTAAACTGAGGGAGAATATCCCAATAATTATTTGTTAAGGATCTCTTTGTATACCACATTGTAAGTTCGTCCCTCCGGTTGTAATATGACCAAGCTGTGTGCTGAGCTTACTCTTGAGCATGCAACGTACAGTTGGCCATGTGAACAGTAATCTTGCCGCAAATCTCACAGCTTGGATTGTTGCTGTCATAATCGGTTTGAGTTTCATGGTTTGTTTCAATTAAGAGATCTTGTAATGAATTTGAATATAAGATGGTGTACTTAAATGAACATTCTTTCTGAGAAAGGTATGTTAATTTTACAAAGTACCACAAAATTAAAACAGCAATTTGCAGAGCATCATTTCTTTGTTTATTTGATTGTCCTACATTTCCAGGATGATTCAGTACCTATTTGTAGATTACAAAAACTACAAAATAAAGAATAAACTTTATAATTATTAAATTATTTTAGTTACTGAATATGCTACTGTAGAAAGAAATTTACCATATTTTGCAGTACATCATCATTACTCTTTGTTGCAAATACACATTTCATTATCTATTCAAAACTGAATAAATTAAAAATCCCTGTACAACCATTTTTTTCAATAAAAATAGCTTGATAATTTAAATTTGTGCACATTTACAATTTATTTGTGTTTATCTAAAGTGAATGAGAAGAAAGAGATAAAGCAAATGTAATATGTGGATTATAACTTCATGAATCATGAAACCACATTTATCTTACTGATATAAAAGACAAACAATTTATGACCACCTGCCAGTGTTTCATTCAATGGAAATATGGTATTACCATTGTGAAGTGAACCATCATCAGGAAGCTCAACATCAAGCATGAGATCATCATCATCTAGGTCGCATGGCCCTAGATTGTCCAGGTTGTTCAGTATATCCTAAAAGAAAAGAGATTGCAGGGAGAAATATTAACAACTGGAATAAACTACACGGTTATCAGACTGAAGCAAAAATTCACAAAGTATACGCTAAATAAAAAAAAAAGAAATCATCAGATTTTTGGTAATCTTCTAATGTTTATATTTCACGAATTAATAAATCAACCTTTCTTTCACTCAGCTTCTTTCACACCATCAAAAGGTACTTTGTAAGACAGACAAGATTATTATTAATAAAAAGTCATAAAAATGGCATAGCATTTTAAAGGAAAAATATTTGATAAAATTATATAAATATCAGATTTTGCAAATGTTCATCACTATTTGTTTGATACAATATAATCAAGCAGTTCCAAATTGAAAAAAATCATGTGTACTGGTATTATAGTCAGTTTACCATGTCAGACACTATAATTGTTTTCACTTTCATATTCAAATAAAAAACTAATTACAGAGTTAACTTTAAGTAAAATCTCTTAAAATGCACATTTCAGTATATATTCAGTGCATTATATCATATCTAGTACTAGCATTTAAACAAAGTGGAACATATAACAATCATGTGTGATTAAAAAAAACAGGTATTTCAATTTAATGTCTCTCTACTAGATTACTGTGTGAATTTACGTATCTGTCACATGTATTTTCAAAGATCAATTTGGAAACTGATCTTGGACTAGACATAAAACATGTTTGAGGCATAAGTCACACTGTGATGTTCAGGTTGATAGTAATGAGCAGACTGCAAAACGACTTCAGGATTTCAGGACACGTACTGAGAATACAGTATATAGAAGGAGGTGCACTGGCAGTGAGCAATACTTAGACTACAGTTTTTCTAGCAATATTGGTGTTCTTCAGATTTTTTTTTATACTTTTTATCTTAACGTTTACTGCAGAACTTGGAACCCAGCCACAGGGGATGCACAAACTAGTGTGTTTCTTCGTGCTGGTCCCAAGCCCAGATAAATGGGGAGGGTTACGTCAGGAATATTTTTATTAATATTTAATTTAATATTGTTTCTTTGTATCAGTATACTGCTGCTGGATTATGTGAATTTCCCTTTGGGATTAATAAAGTATCTATCTATCTATCTAGGAAGGGTATCTGGTGTAAAATTTTACAACATCAATACCTGGAAAATAAAAAAAAAATTCCATGCCGGATCGGTCGAGGACTGGGTTAACAACAGCCACCACCAGTACTGTTAGCCAACAGGATGCTGGCGGAAATTTGGCTACTGTTGGCCGAAGAAGAGGGGGGAAGACGTGCCTAGAAGCAGAAGAACAGGAGGAAAGTAAAGAGAGTGGAATGGAGGACAGGAACTTTGAATGTTGGCAGTAAACGGGAGCCCGGGATTGGATTCCCTACTTGTAGCGTCACAAAGTTGTAATTGGAGAAAAAATGATGGTGTAATGAATTGCTTTTTAATACCCTGTCCGACACAGACCCTAGAAAGGAACAGAGACTTTGCATTAATTTTCTGATTGTGTCAAACCTTTACAAGTGTACTTTTAAGCATCCATCCATTTTTTAACTGGTTTATAAAATTCACAGTTGCCAGAGAAACATTGCATGCACCATGCCTATAATAATGTGCGAATTAGCATTACAAACAGCTGTGGCAAGCAAAATCGAGGCATGTTTGAGATGAGCTGGCGATTTGGCATGCCTACACTGGCAATGAAATAACCTGCTCCATTTGTTAATACCAAAAAAAAAAAACAATTATTTAGTGCTCTGAAGCACAAATCATTATAAAGTAATTGTGCCAGTTACCGGGACAGACAAAGCAACATACTTCATTGCTAAATACAGACATTTAAATGTTAAATGTGAACTACTCATTTTGTTTTTTATGTCAAACTAATGTCCATTCAAATAATCACTAAAATCTGACAAATGTGATAGCACATACAGTATGTCATATTTAAAAGGCACATTGGAGAGTATAATGCGTCTACCAGTAAAACTGTAGGTCCAGTTAATATTATAATTTTAGATTAATACATATGCTAAACTATAATAATAATAAATTTTATTTATCTAGTACGGAGTCTGATCAGTCACATAAGGAACCTTGAAAACAACTCAACAAAGAGTGTTTTACATGAGTTCTAAAATAATGGATTAATGTAAAGCTGATAAGGACGATTTCATGAAGGAAATTAAAGAAAAAAAAAAAAGAACAGACAGATTTTGAAAATTGAAGCTCGAAGATTTTGTGACATTTGAAAATTGAATCAATTTGACTCATCCATTACTTTTTATGTTTTTAACCAGCTAATGATGCAATGATGCCCCTACATAGTTACATCAAAAAGCAAAAATGCTGCTATAAACTAGTTGTCTTTGAAGACAGATTAGTATTTTAAGTATCAAAAAGACTGGCAATTAAACATGCTTCCTTTTAATAAAACAAAGATTTTTTTCCCCACAAAAACTCATTTGGCTGCTGAATAAAGTTCTACACAACTAACAACTAATCCACTTTAAATCTTATGTATGTTAAAATGAAAGTACAGTAATTCTTCCTCAATCACGGGGGTTGCGTTCCTGACCCCCCGGCGATAGGTGAAAATCCGCAAAGGAGAAACCATATGTTTGTATGGTTATTTTATATATTTTAAGCCCTTATAAACTCTCCCACACTGTTTATAAATATTCCCCGCAGAGTTATACAGCATAATCTCTTTGTATTCTCTTTGATATTAGGTAAGATTCATTGAAATTATGTATATAAACACACTGTTTATATACAGTAAAACCGAAATATTATTTTAAAGATATTGAGTGTCTCTGATATCACATATGTTACAGCCATTACGATAGACAGGCCACCAGCAATAAATACATACAACGCAAAAAAAAAACAGTATACAGTAAATGTGTGTACAGTGCCACTAAACGTACGTACATGTACTAAGTACTGTAAGTAGAAAATTAATTATGGTTCCTCACCAACAATGACACGATGACTTGTCCGATAACAATGAGTTTAATTTTACTGCACAACAAAGGAGAGCGTTACAGTTCTTCCAAAGTAGCCACTTCAGGCGATTGTGTAGCACTGCCGTTGTTCTTCTTCTGGCAATCTTCAATGCAAATCCCTAAAGTAGATTCCATCCAGACTACTGCCTTATTACATCCACTTACAACTTGTTTTGCATACTGGTTAAAAGGACACTGCGGCCGAAGATCTTATATTCCTTTCCTACTTTTTAAATAAAAAGAATCGTAGCCTTCAACAAATCCAAAACGTTTACCTTTTCAGCAATCGTTAACATCTTCTGTTTGCGCTTGGGCACGGCCCCTGAAGCAGTAGCAGATCATTTTGGAGCCATAATGAAGGGCTTGACTATGCACAAAGATAAACACAAAAGAGCACAACTCTTTACACAGAGAAACATGTTGATGCTAAATGAGCGAGACGAGACTTCCTGGTTAACACTGCATTCAGCAGGCAGGAACTTAACTGCGTGCTCTGATTGGTTAGCGTCTCAGTCAGGAGAACTTCACTGTGTGCTCTGATTGGTTAGCTTCTCAGTCATCCGCCAATAGCGTCCCTTGTATGAAATCAACTGGGCAAACCAACTGAGGAAGCATGTACAGGACGTAAAAAAGACACATTGTCCGCAGAACCCGCAAAGCAGCGAAAAATCTGCGTTATATATTTAGTTATGCTTTCGTATAAAATCCGCGATAGAGTGAAGCCGCGAAAGTCGAAGAGCGATATAGCGAGTGATTACTGTATCTTAAAATATATTGAAAACCACTTTATTATCTATACTAATAAAAGGCAAAGCCCTCACTGACTCACTCACTCACGCACTGACTCATCACTAATTCTCCAACATCCCGTGTAGGTAGAAGACTGAAATTTGGCAGGCTCATTCCTTACAGCTAACTTACAAAAGTTGGGCAGGTTTCATTTCGAAATTCCACGCATAATGGTCATAACTGGAACCTATTTTTCCATCCATCTATACTAATAAAAGGAAAAGCCCTCACTCACTCACTCACTCACTCACTGACTCATCACTAATTCTCCAACTTCCCGTGTAGATAGAAGGCTGAAATTTGGCAGGCTCATTCCTAACAGCTTACTTACAAAAGTTGGGCAGGTTTCATTTCGAAATTCTACGCCTAATGGTCATAACTGGAAGGTATTTTTCTCCATTAACTGTAATGGAGTTGAGCTGGAATGACGTGGGGGGGCGGAGTTTCGTGTGACATCATCACGCCTCCCACGTAATCACGTGAACTGATTGTCAACGCAGTGCATAGAAACCAGGAAGACCTCCAAAAAGCGCTGAAGAAAAAATGCATTATATAATTGAGAAGGCAGCGAAACAATAAGAAGCGAGCGAGTGACACATACAACCATATTCATGAGTTCTGCTACTTCGGAACCAAAGCACGATGTAAACCTACACTTTAAATTAAGTTCATAGACAGGCTGCCGCTGGCGTTTGTAATTTAGTGCCTGCCCATATAAGGCCGTCCGTCAGCGGCAATCCAATAGCAAACTGCCACGGGTAAATATTCACGGGTGAAGGACTGTGCTTATGGAGAGGAAGATGAGATGGTCAGGGTGGTGTTTGACACAAACTCAGCGAAACTGCGAGAGAAAGTTTTAAGTGCCAGGACTAAGGTAACATTAAATACAGCCATGGACATAGCACGAGATGGCACCAGCACAGCTGGGAACCTTCGATGCATGTACACCGAGTGGCTCACGTGAACTGACGCAGTGCACAGATAAAAGCAACAGTTCCAAAGAGCTGAACAAAACCGAATTACACAATTGAAAAGGCAGCAAAAAATATGAAGCGTCTGATAAGCATATTCATAAATCCAGCTACTGCGGAAACAAAGCAAACGGTGGAAAAGTCAATGTCCCGCTAAAGGAAGACAGTGTAAAAAACCCGTGCATGCAGTGTGTCAGGTCTCAGATAAAGAAGAAGACGAGCTGTTTATTGATGCAGTAAGAAACGAATCAATGAAAGAAACCTGTCATCTTTACAACGATTGACAAACACGGAATGTAACTTGAACACAACACATCCTACAAATACGAACCTGATTGAAAGAAATAATGATAATCAAATCCTTGATGACAGCAACACTCAGTAACACTCACAAAACAAATACTGTATATTGACAGTCATGTTACGTTATTTTTAAAATGTTCCCTTTTCTTTTCTAGCTTTTTAAACACACTACTTCTCACTGCGTCGCTGGTATATATATATGTATATATATATATCCCGATCTACATACTCAATAATGGATACTTTATTCACCATCAATGATTGTTTTGGTAAAGCCATACTCAGTGTATTCATTAGATGAACGGTAAAAAAGTAAGAGCGAGGGGAGGATGACTTATTGAGGCATGCAAGCAAAACCACAATAGCACGCGGGCTCGATATATGAAAAAATACATCTTTTCAAGTTCTATTTACTCCATATGTGTCAAACTCAAGGCCCGCAGGCAACATCCGGCCCGGCGTGTAATTATATCCGCCCGAGATCATTTTATATACTGTATTATTGTTATTAATGGCCCGGAGATATCAAGCACTGGTAACACAATAAACTACAGATCCCATAATGCAGGGCATCAGCTGCCTTGCCGAACACCGCCACGCTGTCTCTTCAGTCGTTTCCTTACTTTGCGAAGGAAGCAGCTTTTCAGAGCTTCTGCACTGTTTTATAAACGAACGATATATAAGAAAGTCCTTTTTCCTTGCTTGCCAACGAAGCAGCCTTTTATTTAATCCACGGGTTCTCCGCTGTTTCATTGTTCATTTATTACGATTTTTATAGTTATTGTGTAGGTTTTATTTAATCCACGGGTTCTCTTCTGTGTTCACTGCGTGTCTTCTTTCGCTTTACGAGCTTGCCAAGGAAGCAGCTTCTCACAGCTTCTGCACTGTTTTAAAAACGAACGACATATAAGAAAGTGCTTTTTCCTTGCTTCACCAACGAAGCAACCTTTTATTTAATTCACGGGTTCTCTTCTATTTTATTGTTCATTTGTTACGATTGTTACAGTTATTGTGTAGGTTTTATTTAATCCACGGGTTCTCTTCTGTGTGTCACTGCGGTGTCTTCTTTCGCTTTAACCTTCGCCAAGGAAGCAGAAACTTAAAACCACCGAAACTTTGTAACGGCACAAGACTTCAGGTCACATCTCTATAAAACAACCTAATTGAAGCAACTATATTTACTGGCAGTGACACAGATTTTATTTCTCGCATCCCCGTTATACCATCTAATCTCCCATTTTAATTCAAACGCGTTCAATTTCCAGTAAGGCTCTGCTTCGCAATGACAATAAGTCTCAGGGACAAACACTACAAAAGGTTGGCATTTATTTGAGGCGGGATTGCTTTTCACATGGCCAACTGTATGTTGCATGCTCAAGAGTGAGCTCAGCACACAGCTTAGTCATATTACAACCAGAGGGCCGAACTGACAACGTGGTATACAGAGAGATCCTTAACAATTAATTTTTGACATATTTTCGCTCAGTCTAAAATGTTTACTTTTTATTAATAAAATATTCAGACAGTATTTCACCGCTGGTATTTTACTAGTATATATTATATATATATATATATATATATATATATATATATATATATATACACACACACACACTCAGCAAAAAAAGAAACGTCCCTTTTTCAGGACTGTGTATTTCAACAATAATGTTTTAAAAATCCAAATAACTTTACAGATCTTCATTGTAAAGGGTTTAGACAATGTTTTCCATGCATGTTCAATTAACCATAATCAATTAATTAACATGCACCTGTGGAATGGTCGTTAAGACCTTAACAGCTTACAGAAAGTAGGCATTTAAGGTCACAGTTCTAAAACACAGGACACTAAAGAGACTTGTCTACCACTGTGAAAAACACCCAAAGAAAGATGCCCAGGGTCCCTGCTCATCTGCGTGAACGCGTGCATTAGGCATGCTGCAGGGAGGCATGAGGACTGCTGATGTGGCTAGGGCAATAAATTGCCATGTTTGCACTGTGAGACGCCTAAGACAGCGCTACAGGGAGACAGGAAGGACAGCTGATCATCCTCGCAGTGGAAGACCATGTGTAACAACACCTGCACAGGATCGGTACATCCGAATATCACACCTGCGTGACAGGTACAGGATGGCCACAACAACTGCCCGAGTCATACCAGGAACACACAATCCCTCCATCAGTGCTCAGACTGTCCGCATAGGCTGAGAGAGGCTGGACTGAGGGCTTGTAGGCCTGTTGTAAGGCAGGTCCTTACCAGACATCACCAGCAACAACGCCGCCTATGGGCACAAACCCACCTTCGCTGGACCAGACAGGAGTGGCAAAAAGTGCTCTTCACTGATGAGTCACGGTTTTGTCTCACCAGGGTGATGGACGGATTCGTGTTTATCGTCGAAGGAATTGAGCACGCCTGGGACCTGTTGGATCGCAGGGTGAGGGCTAGGCCATTCCCCAGAAATGTCCAGGAACTTGCAGGTGCCTTGGTGGAAGAGTGGGGTAACATCTCACAGCAAGAACTGACAAATCTGGTCCAGTCAATGAGGAGGAGATGCACTGCAGTACTTCAAGCAGCTGGTGGCCACACCAGATACTGACTGGTACTACTGATTTTGAGCCTCCCTTCATTCAGGGACACATTGTGAAACATTTTAAGTTTATGTCTTATGGTGTTGACTCTTGTAGTGTTCATACAAATATTTACACATTAAGTTTACTGAAAGTAAAAACAGTTGAAAGTCAGAGGACGTTTCTTTTTTTGCTGAGTATATATATATATATATATATATATATATATATATATATATATATATATATATATATATATATGACAGCAACACTCATAACAGTGACAAAACAATTACATTGACAATCATGTTACATTATTTTCAAAATGTTTCCTTTAATTTTTCATTACTTCTTTAACACACTACTTCTCCACTGCGAAGCGCGGGTATTTTGCTATATATGCTAGTGTGTGTGTATATATATATATATACTGTATATATATACTGCTCAAAAGAATTAAAGGAACACTTTTTAATCAGAGTATAGCATAAAGTCAATGAAGCTTATGGGATAATAATCTGGTCAGTTAAGTAGCAGAGGGGGTTGTTAATCAATTTCAGCTGCTGTGGTGTTAATGAAATTAATAACAGATGCACTAGAGGGGCAACAATGAGATGACCCCCAAAACAGGAATGGTTTAACAGGTGGAGGCCACTGACATTTTTCCCTCCTCATCTTTTCTGACTGTTTCTTCACTAGTTTTGCATTTGGCTACAGTCAGTGTCACTACTGGTAGCATGAGGCGATACCTGGACCCTACAGAGGTTGCACAGGTAGTCCAACTTCTCCAGGATGGCACATCAATACGTGTCATTGCCAGAAGGTTTGCTGTGTCTCCCTGCACAGTCTCAAGGGCATAGAGGAGATTCTAGGAGACAAGCAGTTACTCTAGGAGAGCTGGAGAGGACCATAGAAGGTCCATAACCCATCAGCAGGACCAGTATCTGCTCCTTTGGGCAAGGAGGAACAGGATGAGCACTGCCAGAGCCCTACAAAATGACCTCCAGCAGGCCACTGGTGTAAATGTCTCTGACCAAACAACCAGAAAGACTTCATGAAGGTGATCCAAGGGCCCCATGTCCTCTAATGGGCCCTGAGCTCACTGCCCAGCAGCATGCAGCTCGATTGGCATTCGCCATAGAATACCAGAATTGGCAGATGCACCACTGGTACCCTGTGCTTTTTACAGATACCACGGAGAATATTATGCTGCCTGTAACATCATTCAGCATGAGCAGTTTGGTGGTGGGTTAATGATTGTCTGGGGAGGCATATCCATGGAGGGTCACACAGACCGCTACAGGCTTGACAAAGGCATCTTGGCTGCCATTAGGTATCAGGATGAAATCCTTGGACCCATGGTCAGACCCTAATTGATACCATTGACTGGCCACCACACTTTCCTGACCTAAATCCAATAGAACATCTCTGGGACATTATGTTTTGGTCCATCCAATACCACCAGGTTGCACCTCAGACTGTCCAGGAGCTCAGTGATGCCCTGGTCCAGATCTGGGAGGAGATCCCCCACAACACCATCTGTCATCTCATTAGAAGAATGCATCGATGTTGTCAGGCATGTATACAAGAACACAGGGGCCATACAAAGTGCTGCATACAATTTTGAGTTGCTGCAATTCAATTTTGGCAAAATGGACTAGCCTGCCACATAATTTTTCACTCTGATTTTTGTGCGCCTTTGAATTCAGGGCTCTGTAGGTTGATCATTTTCATTTCCATCAAACGATGTGCCATCCTTTCGTTCCTAACACATTACCCAGTCTATATCAGTATAGATATCCAGGAGGATTTCTTTTTCCCATTGAGATCTGATGTGTTTTCAAAGTGTTCCTTTAATTTTTGAGCAGTTTATATATATATATATATATATATATGTGTGTGTTAGGATATATATGTCCCAGAGATGTTCTATTGGATTTAGGTCAGGAAAGTGTGGTGGCCAGTCAATGGTATCAATTCCTTCATCCTCCAGGAACTGCCTGCATACTCTCACCACATGAGGCCAGGAATTGTCGTGAACCAGGAGCCACTGTACCAGCATAGGGTCTGACCATGGGTCCAAGGATTTCATCCTGATACCTAATGGCAGCCAAGGTGCCTTTGTCAAGCCTGTAGCGGTCTGTGTGACCCTCCATGGATATGCCTCCCCAGACAATCATTAACCCACCACCAAACTGCTCATGCTGAATGATGTTACAGGCAGCATAATGTTCTCCATGGCTTCTCCAGACCCTTTCATTTCTGTCACGTGCTCAGGGTGAACCTGCTCTCATCTGTAAAGCACAGGGCACCAGTGGTGCATCTGCCAATTCTGGTATTCTATGGCGAATGCCAATCGAGCTGCATGCTGCTGGGCCGTGAGCTCAGGGCCCATTAGAGGACATGGGGCCCTTGAGTCACCCTCATGAAGTCTTTCTGGTTGTTTGGTCAGAGACATTCACACCAGTGGCCTGCTGGAGGTCATTTTGTAGGGCTCTGGCAGTGCTCATCCTGTTCCTCCTTGCCCAAAGGAGCAGATACTGGTACTGCTGATGGGTTATGGACCTTCGATGGCCCTCTCCAGCTATCCTAGAGTAACTGCTTGTCTCCTAGAATCTCCATGCCCTTGAGACTGTGCAGGGAGACACAGCAAACCTTCTGGCAATGACACGTATTGATGTGCCATCCTGGAGAAGTTGGACTACCTGTGCAACCTCTGTAGGGTCCAGGTATCGCCTCATGCTACCAGTAGTGACACTGACTGTACCCAAATGCAAAACTAGTGAAGAAACAGTCAGAAAAGATGAGGAGGGAAAAATGTCAGTGGCCTCCACCTGTTAAACCATTGCTGTTTTGGGGGGCATCTCATTGTTGCCCTCTAGTGCATCTGTTGTTAATTTCATTAACAACACAGCAGCTGAAACTGATTAACAACCCCCTCTGCTACTTAACTGACCAGATTAATATCCCATAAGTTTCACTGACTTTATGCTATACTCTGATTAAAAAGTGTTCCTTTAATTCTTTTGAGCAGTATATATATATATATATATATATATATATATATATAGCGAAATACCCACACTTCGCAGCGGAGAAGTACTGCCTTAAAAGTTTTATTAAGAAGAAAATTAAACCTTTTTAAACTGAGGGAAAATATACCAATAATTATTTGTTAAGGATCTCTTTGTATACTACATTGTGAGTTCGGCCCTCCGGTTGTGATATGACCAAACTGTGCACTGAGCTTACTCTTAAGCATGCAAAGTACAGTTGGCCATGTGAACAATAATCTTGTTTCAAATCTCACAGCTTGGATTGCTGCTGTCATAATGGGTTTGAGTTTCATGGTTTGTTTCAATTACGACAGTATTTGTAGGACTTGTGTTGAAGTCACATTCGCCATCTGTCAAGCGTTGTAAGTATACAACCAGTTTCATCGATAACTTCACATCCAGCTTTTGAGAGTTTAAACATTCATAAACATCAAAGTTTCCACTACTGAAATCGTCACCTGTGAATCTAAGATGTTTAAGAGGAATTGGCGGTTGTCCAAAAGTGTAAAATATTTGGCCATTTCGGTACACTTGAAAGCGACAATTCAGCAGCAGCCATCAACTCACATGCAGAACCATAGGTTAAGGGCTTAAGCATTTCACTCTTATAGTGCTCCTGTGTAGTATAATTATCTCCTGTACCGCCATCAGTCCACACCTTGAACCTGTCCCAGTCATTCAATACATAAGACACAATGTTTCTCCATATATCAAGAGTGAGCCTGATATGGCCGTGCAATATGTAACACAGAGAATGGAAAAGATAGGTGCCATCTCCGGGCATGGAAAACACTCAGTAAGTGACAGTTCTTTGATCGATGGTGATCACCTCGATAGACATGTTAATGCGGGTACGGTTGGAATGATAAAGGAAATGGGTACCTGAACAATGTAAAGTAAGTCTAAAATACCTACACAATAACTATAATCGTAATAAATGAACAATAAAACAGCGGAGAAGCCGTGGATTAAATAAAGAGGCTGTAGTTATCAGCAGGGAGACATGAATCCCGTGGCGAAGCAAGGAAGGGAATGAAGAGACTGGAGCGACGGACGGCCTTATATAGGCAGGCAGCCAACAACGTGGGAGGCGTTGGGATGGGGGACACAAAGCCGCTTCACACGGTGACTGAACAGCAGGCTATGGACATATATATGTACGTAAGTAGGATTCAGTTAGCGTTGGGAACCCGCGCACCAAATTTCTTGAAGACAGGCCCATAAGTAACAAAGACTGTTGAAAAGTTCAATATGGCGGCCAACAGTGGCATCATACCACCGAAATAAGTACGTACATTGGTTTCGGTTAGCGCAGGGAAGCAGCCTACCAAAGTTCGTGAAGATGGGGCCATAAATAAGAAAGTTCAACGTGGCGGACGTTGTTGACCGTTATGACCATTATGCGTAGAATTTCGAAATTAAACCTGCTTAACTTTTGTAAGTAAGACGTAAGGAATGAGCCTTCCAAATTTTAGCCTTCTACCTACACAGGAAGTTGGAGAATTAGTGACATTGGAAAGTTCAACATGGTGGCTGACAGTGGTGTCATACCACCGAAATAAGTATGTACATTGGTTTTGGTTAGTGCAGGATAGCCGCCTACCAAATTTCGTGAAGATGGGGTCATGAATAAGAAAGTTCAATATGGCGGACGTTGTTGACCGTTATGCATAGAATTTCGAAATGAAACCTGCTTAACTTTTGTAAGTAAGCTGTAAGGAATGAGCCTGTGAAATTTCAGCCTTCTACCTACACAGGAAGTTGGAAAATTAGTGACGTTGGAAGGTTCAATATGGCGGCCGACAGTGGCGTCATACCATCGAAATAAGTACGTACATCGGTTTTGGTTAGCGCAGGGAAGCCGCCTACCAAATTTTGTGAAGATGGGGCCATAAATAAGAAAGTTCAACATGGTGGACGTTGTCGACCGTTATGACCGTTACGCGTAGAATTTCGAAATAAAACGTGCTTAACTTTTGTAAGTAAGCTGTAAGGAATAAGCCTGCCAAATTTCAGCCTTCTACCTACACGGGAAGTTGGAGAATTAGTGATGAGTGACTGAGTGTGTGAGTGAGTCAGTCAGTCAGTGAGGGCTTTGCCTTTTATTAGTATGGATATAGATGGATATAGATATATATATATATATAGATATATATATATATATATATATATATATATACACACACACTCACCTAAAGGATTATTAGGAACACCATACTAATATGGCGTTTGACCCCCTTTCGCCTTCAGAACTACCTTAATTCTACGTGGCATTGATTCAACAAGGTGCTGAAAGCATTCTTTAGAAATGTTGGCCCATATTGATAGGACAGCATCTTGCAGTTGATGGAGATTGGTGGTATGCACATCCAGGGCACGAAGCTCCCATTCCACCACATCCCAAAGATGCTCTATTGGGTTGAGATCTGGTGACTGTGGGGGCCATTTTAGTACAGTGAACTCATTGTCATGTTCAAGAAACCAATTTGAAATGATTCGAGCTTTGTGACATGGTGCATTATCCTGCTGGAAGTAGCCATCAGAGGATGGGTACATGGTGGTCATGAAGGGATGGACATGGTCAGAAACAATGCTCAGTTAGCCCGTGGCATTTAAACGATGCCCAATTGGCACTAAGGGGCCTAAAGAGTGCCAAGAAAACATCCCCCACACCATTATACCACCACCACCAGCCTGCACAGTGGTAACAAGGCATGACGGATCCAAGTTCTCATTCTGATTACGCCAAATTCTGACTCTACTATTTGAACGTCTCAACAGAAATCAAGACTCATCAGACCAGGCAACATTTTTCCAGTCTTCAACTGTTCAATTTTGGTGAGCTCGTGCAAATTGTAGCCTCTTTTTCCTATTTGTAGTGGAGATGAGTGGTACCCGGTGGGGTCTTCTGCTGTTGTAGCCCATCCGCCTCAAGGTTGTGCGTGTTGTGGCTTCACAAATGCTTTGCTGCATACCTCGGTTGTAACGAGTGGTTATTTCAGTCAAAGTTGCTCTTCTATCAGCTTGAATCATTTGGCCCATTCTCCTCTGACCTCTAGCATCAACAAGGCATTTTTGCCCACAGGACTGCCGCATACTGGATGTTTTTCCCTTTTCACACCATTCTTTGTAAACCCTAGAAATGGTTGTGCATGAAAATCCCAGTAACTGAGCAGATTGTGAAATACTCAGACCGGCCCGTCTGGCACCAACAACAATGCCATGCTCAAATTTGCTTAAATCACCTTTCTTTCCCATTCTGACATTCAGTTTGGAGTTCAGAAGATTGTCTTGACCAGGACCACACCCCTAAATGCATTGAAGCAACTGCCATTTGATTGGTTGATTAGATAATTGCATTAATGAGAAATTGAACAGGTGTTCCTAATAATTCTTTAGGTGAGTGTTTATATATGTATGTATATGTGTGTGTGTATATATGTGGATATGTATATATATATATATATATATATATATATATATATATATATATATATATATATATATATATATATATGTTTATATGAGTGTGTGCATATATATAACCCAAACTCTCAGCTAAGAGTACTGCATCCTGCAACCATCCTTCTGTTGATACCAGCATAGGTGAGACATCCCCACCCACAATTACAGCAGCCCATGTGAGCAGAGAGCTGAGAAAACTTCGTGCCAGCAAAGCAGCGAGTCCAGATGGTGTATCGCCACGACTGCTGAAGGCCTGTGCGTTGAAACTGGGGAATCCTTGTGACGATGTGGGTTCAGGCTCCACACTCCCTTTGATATTGGAAGCACATGAACCCACATCGTCACATTTGGTGGCAGCGGTGGGATGAGCTAGCAGTGGAGGCCAGAAGAGGAGACAGAGCAGCAAGTGGGATTGGTAACTGACTTTGTGTGGAACCCACGTACCCAAGCCAGAGGAAGACATTTTTAAGGACTGAGCTTTTTAAGGACATTTATTTATTGCTGTCGTTTTTAATTGCCTTTTAAAGTTCTTATTCTTTTAATGTCCTGTTTTTATGAAGGGGGCTTGGGTTGGATTGTTTTAGTGGGATAGTTTTAGTGCTTTTATTGGTTTTAGTGCAGTGTAGAGTGGCCGAGCTGTGGACCTGAGCTCCAGTTGCATTGGGTTGGCAGTGGTGTGGAGCCTTCCCATGCAACTGGAGTTTTATGGGGGGTGGAATGTGGTGTTATGGGTCCACAGCTCGTTGAGAAAAGGCCATTCATTTTAAATAAATAATCACCGCACCCGAGGCGGCTTCGTGAGGGGGGCGGCGTTGTAGCGAGCCGCGGGGCAGTCGTCGATGTGGGCGTTTCTCACCGTGTGCACAGGTGAGGAACTGCCCACATTCATGATTGCTCCCGTGGCTAATGCTACAGCTGTGATGGCCCCTCACATTTTAAAAAGAAGCGCGAGTCGGTTTTAAAGGTGAAAAAAAAACGATCGGAGGAAAAAAGTGGAGAGAGAAAGGAAAGGAAAGGAGAGGACGGAGGTTACCGGGAGCAGGAGAGGAAGCAGACGGTGCGTGAGTGTGGTGGCGCGCGATCGGCCGTGGACAGCTGCGTGGAAGCTGGGTGTTAGGCCGACACCCAGGCGTTTGTGTTGATGTCGCTCCCGCTGAGCGATCAAGTAGCGGGAGTGACCAGGGAAGGCGACTGGCCGCATGAAGGCCATGGAAAGGCAGCGGAAGTCGGGAGACTTGGTGGTGGGAATCCCCAACGTGAGCGACCTGGCCGTTGTGGGAAACCAAGTTCTCCGGGACTGGGATGAGTGCCATACCGGAGCCAGGGATCGGGAGGTCTCCAGTCTCGAGCGTGTGATGTAGGAGGGCAGCTGCAGAGAGCGTCTTACCTGCTGCTAAGCCCAAACGGGATAAGCAGGTGAGACGCTAACAGAAACGCTACACCAGATTTGTTTGTTGTTTTAAAGACTGCTCCCAAAGAAACATTTTACCTCTTGTTTTAAAGGATTGTTTTTCTATTGATTTTAACCTCCTCGTTTTCATTTAATGGATTATTTATTTAATGAAGAACTGTGAAGAACTGCACTATTTATTTGAACACTTGTTTTGTTGGTTTTTAATAAAAGCACTGTTACACTTTCTACCTTCCCCTTGCTCAGTAATTTGCCTCCATTGACTAGCTCACTCGGTTACATTATCAACGGTGTTGGGTTCAAGGGTTCCCAAACAGCCAAAGGAGCGTGGAGCCAGAACCCACATCGTCACAGTCCTCTACAGCTCAAACTGAGCCTGGAACAGGGGAGAGTCCAGAGGCTTTGGAAAACATCTTGTATCACCCCAGTCCCAAAGGTATCACGTGCTAGTGAGCTGAATGACTTCCGGCCTATTGCTCCGACGTCACATGTGAGGAAGACCATGGAGCGGCTGCTGCTTCACCACCTGAGGCCACAGGTCCTCCACGCCCTCGACCCTCTGCAGTTCGCATACCAGGAAAAGGCGGGAGCGGAGGATGCCATCATCTATATGCTACACCGATCCTTCTCCCACTTGGAAAGAGGCAGTGGTGCTGTAAGAATTATGTTTTTGGACTTCTCTAGCACCTTCAACACCATCCAACCTCTGCTCCTTAGGGACAAGCTAAAAGAGATGAGAGTAGACTCACACCTGGTGGCATGGATCGTGGACTATCTTACAGACAGACCTCAATATGTGCATCTTGGGAACTGTAGGTCTGACATTGTGGTCAGCAACACAGGAGCGTCGCAGGAGACCGTACTTTCTCCAGTCCTGTTCAGTCTATATACATCAGACTGCCAATACGACTCGGAGTCGTGCCACGTGCAAAAGTTCGCTGACGACACTGCTATTGTGGGCTGCATCAGGAGTGGGCAGGATGAGGAGTACAGGAAGCTAATCAAAGACTTTGTTTAATGGTGCAACTCAAACCACTTACACCTGAACACCAGCAAGACCAAGGAGCTGGCGGTGGATTTTAGGAGGCCCAGGCCCCTAATGGACCGCATGATCATCAGAGGAGACTGTGTGCAGAGGGTGCAGACCTATAAATACCTGGGAGTGTAGCTGCATGACAAATTGGACTGGACTGCCAATACTGATGCTCTGTGTAAGAAAGGTCAGAGCCGACTATACTTTCTTAGAAGGTTGGTGTCCTTCAACATCTGCAATAAGATGCTGCAGATGTTCTACCAGATGGTTGTGGCGAGTGCCCTCTTCTACGTGGTGGTGTGCTGGGGAGGCAGCATAAAGATGAAGGATGCCTCACGCCTGGACAAACTTGTTAAGAAGGCAGGCTCTATCGTAGGAGTAAAGTTGGACAGTTTAACATCTGTAGCAGAGCAACGGGCATTAAGCAAACTCCTGTCAATCATGAAAAATCCACTGCATCCACTGAACAGTGTCATCTCCAGGCAGAGGAGTAGCTTCAGTGACAGACTTTTGTCACTGTCTTGCTCCACTGACAGACTGAGGAGTTCGTTCCTCCCCCACACTATGTGACTCTTCAATTCCACCCGGGGGAGTAAATGCTAACATTACTCAAAGTTATTGTCTGCTTTTACATGCATTTTTATTACTATTTAATTTAATATTGTTTTTTGTATCAGTATACTGCTGCTGGATTATGTGAATTTCACCTTGGGATTAATAAAGTATCTATCTAGCAGTCCTTCCTTATGTACCATTAATCTTTTAACACATGAATCCCACAAAACTAGCTTTTTGTTTTTTAAAATAAGATTGCATGCATTCAAAAATCAAGAAAGCTTTCTAAGGGGCAAGGCTAGTAAAGATATTCTGAACTCTACTGTCATATTGTTTAAATTATTGGTGATATGTTGATTAAAACTGTTGAGAAAAAGCTTGGCAAGTAAACTATTTATAAACAAGCAAACCAGCAAAGTCCGATAATAGGAGTACATACTCTACTGGTCTGTTGTAGTGTTGACTAATTATGCATTTATACTAATGTAAAAGTTTAATTTCAATCACATTAAACAAGTTATAATATATATGTTACAAGATATGGCAGTTTTTACCTAATCCTACATTCTGTAATCTGGTCATGTTCTCTGAGAGATGAGAATTTCCCACAGATTCAGAAAGGAGTGAAAATTATCAATACTGTACTGCAACACCTTCCAATTCAGTTAATAATTTAACAGCATAATATTTGGAGCTTAAAGGAAAACATGACAGATATAAGGAACACATGCTGTCATATTTACAACTTAACACCTATAGTATTTGCATAATTTGCTATAGTATGAAGAGAAACTGCACTCATTTGTAGAGATATGCTGCCATCTGCTGGCTTGTAGCTGTTTCAGTTAATATTAACCTAGTGAAAAATAGATATTGTAGTGAGAAAAAAATCCATATATCATGGATTTATTTTTTACTGCAGGTGTGTGTTTTGCAATATTTACATATTTACACATAGATTTAGCTTGCATTTATACACAACTGGGTACTTCTGCAAAGCACATTAAGGTGAACACAAAATATGCAATGCAAACGCAAACATCTTGTATTGTTCATCGTCTTGACTGAAACAGTTCAGTACATATTGTTAACTGCTGGTAAAGAAAAAAAGGTTTCATAATCTTAAACTGAGTCAAATGGAATTAAATCAGTAAAGTAAGTTTCATTAGAAGTAATTGACTGCTTATTAGGAAAGTGTTTGCAACAAAAACCTGTAGCAACTGTTGCCCTGCAGCAAGTGAGTGAGACAGCCCTGATCTATACCACCTCAGTTTACCTACTACATGTAAATACTTACATATCTTGTTTTGGAAATCTACAGTATATACAAAACTCAACCAAAGTCGAGTCAGATATATACCTAGAAGAATACTGCAGTGACATTTTCATCTGCCTTTTAGTCTCCCTGGTTGCCCTCACATTCTCATATGCCCCAAGATTCACATTGGAGTTATCTTAACACTAGAATTACCAGAGCCTACGAAAAAACTTGTAGATCCATCCCACGTTAAATCACTTCTCACCTCTCCGTCTCTGTCTTCTGTCCTGTAAATGTGTGGATAAACAGCAAACAGCTTGCTATCACATCCCTTCATCCTGCACAGTTTTCTCAGCTCAAGTCTGTTTACCTGCGTGTCAGTTGCTTAGTATAGAGTATAGAGTGAGTAGTCAAGCAAAATGACACCTTTTATAAATACTACAGTAATCCCTCGCTATATCGCGCTTCGACTTTCATGGCTTCACTCTATCGCGGATTTTATATGCAAGCATAACTAAATATATAAACACAGATTTTTCGCTGCTTCGCGGGTACTGCAGACAATTGGTCTTTTTACTTCCTGTACATGCTTCCTCTGTTGGTTTGCCCAGTTGATTTCATACAAGAGACGCTATTGGCGGATGGCTGAGAAGCTAACCAATCAGAGCACGCAATTAAGTTCCTGTGTGCTGAATGCGGTGTTAACCAGGAAGTCTCGTCTCGCTCATTCAGCACCAACGTGTTTCGCTGTGTAAAGAGTTAACTTTTGTGCTCTTTTGTGTTTATCTTTGTGCATAATCAAGCCCTTCATTATGGCTCCAAAACGATCTGCTCCTGCTACTGCTTCAGGGGCTTTGCCCAAGCGCCAACAAAAGATTCTAACGATTGCCGAAAAGGTAAACATTTTGGATTTGTTGAAGGAAGGGAAAAGCTACACCGCTGTAGGATGCCATTACAGCATCAATGAGGCTACGATTCTTTTTATTTAAAAAGTAGGAAAGGAATATAAGATCTACGGCCACAGTGTCCTTTTAACCAGGGTGCAAAATGAGTTGTAAGTGGATGTAATAAGGCAGTAGTCTGGATGGAATCTGCTTCAGGGATTTGGATTGAAGACTGCCGGAAGAACAACAACGGCGGTGCTACATAGTTGCCTGAAGTGGCTCCTTTAAAAGGGCTGTAACACTCTCCTTTGTTGTGCAGTAAAATTAAACTCATCGTTATCGGACAAGTCATTGTGTCATTGTTGGTGAGTAACCATAATTAATTTTCTACTTACAGTACTTAGTACATGTACACACATTAATTTTAAAAATATACAGCAGGGGTGCACAATGCGTTGATCACGATCGACCGGTAGATCGTCCAGTCTGAGATCTCTTCTCTTCTAACACACTGGTCATCCTGCACTCACGATCAAATGTGCCAGCTGCGCACCCGGAAGCCGTCCGGGTGTCCCCTGTCGTCGTCCCCCCGGCACTTCCTGGTGTGGTGGAAGGGTCGGGCTCCTGGGATAATAAGGCACTGGGGCGCCGGCCTGGCGGTGGCCACGGGCCCTTACAGGGCTGGGCTTCCAAGCCCTTTACCCGAGGCCCCCAACATAACCAGGCTGGACGCCCCCCTCACGGTCTGGAGGAGGCACAAGCCCTCCTCTCGTCCTCCTGGGCGTCCCAGCCAGGCTCCAGCCCCAGCCGGGGACCACAAAATATATACACACACATATACACATATACATATATATACTGCTCAAAAAACTTAAAGGAACACTTTTTAATGAGAGTATAGCATCAAGTCAATGAAATTTCTGGGATACTGATCTGGTCAGTTAAGTAGCAGAGGAGGTTGTTAATCAGTTTCAGCTGCTTTGGTGTTAATGAAATTAACAAGTGCAGTAGAGGGGTAACAATGAGATGGACCCCCAAAACAGGAATAGTTTAACAGGTGGAGGCCACTGACATTTTTCCTTCCTCATCTTTTCTGACTGTTTTTCACTAGTTTCACATTTGGCTACAGTCAGTGTCACTACTGGTACCATGAGGTGATACCTGGACCCTACAGAAGTTGCACAGGTAGTCCAACTTCTCCAGAATGGCACATCAATATGTACCATTGCCAGAAGGTTTGCTGTGTCTTCTAGGACAGTCTCAAGGGCATGGAGGAGATTTCAGGAGACAAGCAGTTACTGTAGAAGAGCTAGACAGGGCCATAGAAGGTTCTTAACCCATTAGCAGGACCGGTATCTGCTCCTTTGGGAAAAGGAGGAACAGGATGAGCACTGCCAGAGCCCTACAAAATGACCTCCAACAGGCCACTGGTGTGAATGTCTCTGACCAAACAACCAGAAAGACTTCATGAGGGTGACCCAAGGGCCCCATGTCCTCTAATGGGCCCTGAGCTCACTGCCCAGCAGCATGCAGCTCGATTGGCATTCGCCATAGAATACAAGAATTGGCAGGTGCACCACTGGTGTCCTGTGCTTTTCACAGATGAGAGAAGGTTCACCCTGAGCACGTGACGGAAAGGAAAGGGTCTGGAGAAGCCATGGAGAACATTATGCTACCTGTAACATCATTCAGCATGAGCACTTTGGTGGTGGGTTAATGATTGTCTGGGGAGGCATATCCATGGAGGGTCACACAGACCGCTACAGGCTTGACAAAGGCACCTTGGCTGCCATTAGGTATCAGGATGAAATCCTTGGACCCATTGTCAGACCCTATGCTGGTGCAGTGGCTCCTGGTGCACGACAATTCCTGGCCTCATGTGGTGAGAGTATGCAGGCAGTTCCTGGAGGATGAAGGAATTGATACCATTGACTGGCCTCCACACTTTCCTGACCTAAATCCAATAGAACACCTTTGGGACATTATGTTTTGGTCCATCCAATGCCACCAGGTTGCACCTCAGACTGTCCAGGAGCTCAGTGATGCCCTGGTCGAGATCTGGGAGGAGATCTCCCACAACACCATCTGTCATCTCATTAGGAGCATGCACCGATGTTGTCAGGCATGTATACAAGAACACAGGGGCCATACAAACTACTGCGTACAATTTTGAGTTGCTGCAATTAAATTTTGGCAAAATGGACTAGCCTGCCACATAATTTTTTCACTTTGATTTTTGGGGCGTCTTTGAATTCAGGTCTCTGTAGGTTGATCATTTTCATTTCCATCAAACGATGTGGCATCCTTTCATTCCTAACACATTACCCAGTCTATATCAGTATAGATATACAGGAGGATTTCTTTTTCCCATTGAGATCTGAAAAAGTGTGGGCACTCCTGATATACAGTCTTATAGATTAGATAGATAGTTTATTAATCCCAAGGGAAATTCACATAATACACATGAAACTGTGTAATCCCAGTTACTGGCTGACAATAAATTACATACATAAGGGTTCATCTCACAAAGAATCACCAGACACTAAAGTTTGCACTATAACATATTTATTTCCTGTCCTATTAGGAAAATTGTTGAAATGCATTAAATATACTTCCACAATTAAATAAAGATGTAAGTGAGATGATTTGAGTCAGGGTTTCTCCTTATTAGGTATAAAAGAGTTATACATGTTCAATAAAAAGGGAACAGTAAGCAATGATATACTGCAATACTGAACTTCAATACCTAATATTGAAAAATAACAGTACGATCTTATTCTTAAGTATCAATATAATATGAAACCATACTATGTCTAATTAGACACACCCCCTTTAGAAATTAAATCACTGATTAATGATAGTGCATATTATTTTGAATATTGATTTTTTTCTGATATTGTATATGTGCGAGAGGGAACATGGTTACATTAGAAGAGGCTGGCCATCTGTCTACATATAACCTATACAAAGACTGAGAATATTTTAGCTATATTAGCATGTAATTTGTAAACATGTTCTTTCTCACTAAGTGGATTTTTTAAATAAATGACTGTACTAAATTTATGAAATAGTTGCCAGACCCTGCACAAACTGAAGACTACATGCAAACGGTTAATGCGGATGCACCCAGTTATTTATCAGAGGGCACAGACAAAAGCCAGAGATCCCAGTATGTCATTATTTTGCTGGTTATAATGTTCAAGGCAAGATACGATATTCAGTATAAATCAACCCCAAAAATGTGTGTTAGGAAAACAATTTCTCATGGCAATACTGCATAATTTTTAGGTTCTCTGTTGAAACCCATAGCCACAATTACTGATTACTGACATTTGATCTTAATACAGAAAAATGGTAATTATTCTGCAGATGTTGGGAAACACTGTTAAAAATGAAACAAAAAGCAGGTTTATTAAAAAAATGGAATGGGGTTTTGGCTTTCCTGATATCTTATAACACCAGAGATCACACTTTTCTAGCACTGCTGTAAAGAAAACCTGTCAAATGCCACACAGCAGTTCTTCAGTTTTATGTAGAATATGCCTATCTAGCACCATTTCATTAAAACAAGGAGGTATATCAGATTAGATGTAATGTAATAAAAATTGTGTACCAAATAAGAATACATTTTCTTAGGCGCTAAGCCCCTTTAAGCAGCCAGCTAATTATCAGATAAATTAACAAAATACCACCAAATTAGATTATATGGAGGATTTACTAATTGGAAGCTGAAGCCACAAGACCAAGAGATAAAACAAAGTGAAAACCAATTGTGCCAAAAAGTTGTGTGACAGTACTTTTGTTGCACAATCAAAATGAATAGATTGCTAAAGCAAACGAGCGGTTAATAAAAAGAAAAAAAAAAAATCTGTGTATTTTTTAAGATAAATTTTATTTTAAACTGGAGTGTCACAACTGTAGACTATACAAGATTCTGAGTGTGCAACCAGATTTTCTTCTTGTGTATAATGATGTTAAAAAACCACATGCAAGAAAAGCAGAATAAAATTAGCATGTAAATTATATTTTTCTATTATATTGTTTCAATAATTCTAAATAGAAAGCCTTAAATATTATTCTGCTTGAAATTATTCTAAACGCAAATTGTATTTTGGCAAATTATTATTTCAATAAGTATTTGTTATTTTTCTAGTATTCCAGAGCAAAAATGTCAAAACCAATTTTTGAATTTCTGTAAGTTGTGCATTCCAATTGCACAAAACTGATCTAAGTATGTACAGTATGCTAGATGTTTTTCTGTTACCTTTCATGTAAGATATAGTACATTTCTGACAGTCTAATAGTCAGCCCTGTAGTGTAACATCTGTCAAATAAGAGGAATATACATGACTAGATATAAAGGCTTCAGGGTGCAAAAACAATATGTAAAAATCAATTTAGCCAAAGCAATATTTAATATAATGCATACTGTCAAATCACTGCATACATTTAATAATACAGGTAAAATTCTGTTACAACGAATATCTTTACAACCAAGTATTTTTATGGTCCCAACAGCTTTCCCATATGAAATATATAGAAATCTTGTTACTACAAAGTACATTCAGCAGATACTTTCATTACAACAAAGTGCCCAAAAGACCTTGAAATGTCTGAGCACTTGCAAGGGCCAATCGGTGCTCTAACCTCTCTCTCTCTCATTTTTCCTAGGGCACGAAGCAGAAAATGGCCGACAGTGGGGTAACTCGCGTTGAAATCGTAGTTGAGGAACTCCAAGCACTTGATGAACAGATTCAGAAACTCAGAACAGATTCAGAAACTGTGGAGAAGAATCTACAGTTCCAATTGAAAAAGCAAATTCATGGCATGCAAGTGAAATCAGGAAAATCATTTCAGCTTATGCGCCTGAAGACATCTATAATGCTGATGAGACTGGAATCTTCTACCAGCTGCTACTGCATCGCACTTTAACACTCAAAGGTGGTCCATGCCCAGGAGGAAAAAAATATAAACAAAGTTTGACAGCTCTACTTTGCTGCAATTCAACTGACAGCCACAAAGTTATTCTTCTAATTATTGGCAAGTCGACCAACCCAGGTAGGAACTCCCTGGTTGCCCATGACAATGTGACGACACCTGGGGTTATAGTCCGAGAACGCCCATACAGAATTCCCGAGGCAAAAAAGGCTGAAGTAGAGTTGAAGATCAGACGAATGCTGGAACTAGGTGTGATTGAGGAAAGTTATAGTCCCTGGTCCAGTCCTATCGTTATGGTCAGTAAGCCTGACGGAAGTTGGAGGTTTTGCAATGACTTCCGTCGGCTTGACCAAGTCTCCCAATTCGATGCCTATCCGATGCTGCGAGTGGATGATCTCCTCGAGCGGCTAGGACATGCCAAATTTTTCACTACTCTAGATATGACTAAGGGGTACTGGCAGGTTAGGTTCCCTTAACGGACTCCGCTAAGGAAAAAGCAGTGTTCAGCACCCCTAACGGTCACTAGCAGTATCGTGTCCTCCCATTTGGATTACATGGGGCACCTGTAACCTTCCAAAGTCTAGTGGATAAAGTGCTCCGTCCTCATAATTCATATAGTTCTGCCTACTTGGATGACATTGTTATCTACTCCAACACCTTGGAGGAACACATACTGCAGGTTGGAGCTGTATTGCGGACACTGGCACAAGCTGGGCTTCGTATCAACATGAAAAAGTGTCACTTTGGGTTGATCGAGGCTAAATATTTAGGCCATCTAGTGGGCCGGGGTATGGGGAGACCACAGTGCTCTAAAATAGATGCCATTCTGAATTGGCCCCGTCCGAAAACCAAGAGGAAAGTTCAGGCCTTTCTCGGCTTAGCGGGTTACTATCGCCAGTTTGTACCCCGGTTTTCCGAGAGAGCTACGCCCTTGACAAACCTCACAAAGATGGGTCGACCTAATCGAGTGGTATGGGATGATATATCTGAGGCTGCATTCAGTGACTTGAAAATGGCCCTTACGTCAGCTCCCATATTAAAGGCACCAGACTTTTCCTTGCCTTTCATTCACCAGACGGACGCTTCAGACACAGGACTTGGAGCCGTGCTGAGCCAAAGCGTTGATGGAGTTGAACACCCCGTTATGTACCTGAGTTGGAAACAGTTGGATCGGGAAACTAGGTATGTAGCAGTGGAGCGGGAGGCTCTGGCTATTAAATCGTCGATTACACAGCTGAGATATTACCTCTTGGGGCGTGAATTCACTCTTGTGACAGACCATGCGCACTTACACAGGGAGTCCAATCCACGTATCACGAGGTGGTTTTTGGATCTACAGCCATATAAGTATTCGGTCGTTTATCGCCGGGGTGTTCTGCAAAAAAATGCCGCTGCTTTTTCTAGATGCCACGACCTCTCAGACCGGTATGCCCGACCCGATGGGTCTGGGCCTCCATGTCACACACGTGGGAGTAGGGGGACGTTGTGTGGACCAAGTAAAGGCAATTCCACGCCAGGCCAGGGTGCACTAAACCTTCTCCTGTTATCTCTGTAGACCAGCCGCGGGAAAACCTATCTGAACCAAGAACGTCACTTCCGGTTCCAGCACCCAGAAGAATGTCACTTCCGGTTCTGACGCCTAGAAAAACATCACTTCCGGTGACCCTACATCACATCCTGCCTGATCACTTAAAACCGCCATCTTTTCCATCTTTCATCAGTTCTGTCTTGGACTCTCTACAGTCAACTTCATTGTTGCTTAAAAAAACCAAAACCTTTGCAGCTAGGAATATTATACGGGTGGCTGCCCCAAACCTTTTTGCGTGTGTCAAGTCTCTTCCTTTTACAGTGGCGTAGCCAGCAGGAAGATGGCCTCCTGGAGAGATCAGAAGGCAAACCTAAACCTAGGCTTGACATACGTTTATAAACCAATGAATCATCAGATGGGTAAGTACCGCTTCCGAGTTTCCAAGTGGGCGTCAGTCAGGGCGTGTTGGGGAAAACTGGAATGTGCTTCAACCCATAATCCTGATAATATATATATACACACACACACACACAATATATATACACTATATATTTTATATAATTTTACACAGTGGAACCTCGTTTCACGAACGTTTCGGTTCACGTACTACTTGGTTCACGACCAAAACGTTCACCAAACTTTTGCCTTGGTTCACAACCACACACTTGGTATACGAACAAGCCAGTTTCCCTTTCGGTTTGTACATGTTCAGTCTCTCCCTGTGCAGCGAGCGAGCGAGCAAGCAAGAGAGAGAGAGAGAGAGAGAGAGAAAAAGAGCTAGCCATGTGCCTGCTGGGGAGGAGGAGGGGGAGATTGCTGCAGTGTTTGCCTGCCTATCTGCCTGCCTGTGCGGGGGTGGTGGAGTTGGGGGGAGGGGATGGTTCGCGTGCACAGGCAGGCTGAGAGGGAAAGAGAGAGACAGGAAGCGAGCAAGCCGCGTGCCTGCCTGGCTTCTTCATTTAACCTGTTCATTGTTCTCAGTCAGACGTGCACTCTCTTTGTGCTCTACAGTATTTTGTGTGCTTTTGCAATTAACTATGGCTTTCTAAGCAAGTGAAGAGTGGTGAGAAGAAAGTTTTGAAGAAAATTGAAATCGAAGTAAAGAAAGAAATTAAAAGAGGTAGAAAAATTGGTTTACTAATTTACCAATTTGAGAACCCTCGTGCTTTCAAGCAGCATAATGTAAACAAAGCCAGACTGCCAGTAATGTGAAGGGCAAACAAGAAGGGTTGGGTCACAAGAACTTTCTTTTTGGAATGGCTGCATGAGGCTTTCGCTCCCACCAGCTAAACAGCTAAAAACACCAGAAACCCAAGAAATCACAAGAGAGAAAACCCCTGAAGGAAAACACTTCATGCCAGAACTCGACTCATGCAAGGTTAGTTTTCTTGGTGGTTTTTGTATTACGGATTTTTCAAAAGTTAATTTTTCAGTTCGTAGCGTGAATTGTTGCAATGTTACTTTTCTCTTTGTTCAAATGTTCGCTTTTTTCCCTGTGCTTAAAACTCATTAAAGTGTTTACAGATGGAGTTGTTCATAGCGCGATTAGTCAATTAGTTGCAATGTTACTTTTCTCTTTTTTCAAATGTTCCTTTTTTTCTGCTATGCTTAAAACTTATTTAAAAAAAAAGTGTTTACAGCGATCAGGCTGTAAGGCTAAAATAGCGTGATCTTGTTACTTTTTTGGTTGCTTGTGGTTGGTTTTTAAATACATTTCGGATTTGTTCTAATGTTCCTTTTTTCTTCACTGTGGGACACGTCTTCCCCGTGCCACACAGCCCAAACACAGTCCCAAAAGCACAAAACACAAAAAATTCTCCACCTCGCTCCACCACTCCTCCCAGACAAGCTTCGTCTCCTTCCTCCCAACTCTGGCTCGTCGAGTGGTGGTGGCTGGGCCCGGGTGGGGCTGAAGACTCATTACTTCATTTCCGGAACTTCACTGATGTCCTTACTTCCGGCTTCCTATGCTGGTGTCACCTTCATCCCGCCTTGCCTCAGTAACCCTCATTTCCCCTACAACTGTATTTCTTCCAGTTCCACTCCATAATACCTCCCTTTGGCAACTGTTTATTATCTGACGTGTACTTTTGTATGCATATGAACGGTACATCAGTGCTAATTCTTTGCCTGAGCAGTACAAACTATATGGGGACGGTTTCCACAACCCTTAATCAGTTTCTCTGTGTCTTTTATACATCACAGATTGGTGAGCTTTGTTGGGCTGAATGGCCTGTTCTCGTCTAGAGTGTTCTAATGAAAAGGTTCTAATAATGTCTAATGAAGTCGGTAGGATTCTGTTCAAGATATGAACAAAGAACAGGACCTGAACACCATCCTGGGCTCCATTCTCACAGAGTTCCAGGCGATGAAGATCCAGCTGGGAGAGATTCGGACACAGCTGGCGGAGACGCAGGCTCGCCTCGAAGCACCAGAAGCTGTAAAACCGGAGGCTGCGCAGCCTCCCCCTCTGTTTTTAGTGGCCGTTTCAAAGGGCAACAATATCAAGTCGTATCTGCTCATTTTTGAGCAGATGGCGACCTGTAATAACTCGTCAAAGGCAGACTGGGCCCACATACTCACGCTGTACCTGAAGAGGTATGCGCAGAAGGCCTATTA
This sequence comes from Polypterus senegalus, assembly GCF_016835505.1. Lineage (NCBI taxonomy): Eukaryota > Metazoa > Chordata > Cladistia > Polypteriformes > Polypteridae > Polypterus > Polypterus senegalus. The sequence goes on along the minus strand of NC_053154.1, from coordinate 217,057,032 downwards.
TGATCTTCCAGAGGAGGAGTATGCCGATTATGACACCTTGAGGGACGAAATCTTGAAGTGCTATGGCATCACCTCCAGTCAGCAAGTGAGTGAATATCGGCATTGGAAATATGACCCTGACTGGCCCGCCAGGACCCAGGCATTTGAGATCTGGGGCAAACTGGGTCGCTGGCTAAGGCCAGATGTTAACAACGTGAGGCAAGTGGTGGAACAACTTGCTTGCTAGGCCCTAATCAATGCCATGCCTGATTATCTAGCCCAGTGTCCGGAAACATCCATGTAAAAATCTGAATGCTCTTATCAAGGTGATCGAGCGGCACCAGTCAGTCAGCAAGTCGGGGAGTTCAGAACAGTCAACTTGCAGAGCCCAACAGGGACACATCGCTACCACTGACCCCAACCATCAACCCATGGAGCCTCCGGGTAGGCTTAAAGAAAAACTACCCAGTCTTCCCCTCTGTTTCAAGTGTAGGGAGCTGGGACATATGTTTACCACCTGCCCAGCCTCCACAGAGCCGATGGACTGTTCCTGGGCTAAGTGAGAGAGGTATTGTGCACACTCTCTAATCCCCGGACCTCTCCATACATGAGAGTGGTATTAGTTAATTGAGAATGGGTGGTGGCAATGTTCGATTCTGGAAGCAACATTTCTGTTGTTGCTAATCAGATCATCCAACCACGACAGTTCCGAAAGGCAAAAAACAGTTTGATGTGCATACATGGCGAGACCAGGGGCCCCATGCATAACGCTGTGCATAGAAAACATGGTGTAAGGACAAAAGCAGAAATGTTTGTACACACAAAAAAATCCAGATGCATAAATCTGTGCATTCGCCAACTTCCACATTCTTCTGCTCCATAAATCCCAGTCAGTGTGAAAAGTAACACACGTGCATGCACCTGCTGCCACTCCCCAACTCCTCCCAGAATTACACCTCTTTGAATATGTAAATCAATATAAATAGCCCTTAACACTAAAATTACCAGAGCCTACGAAAAAACTCGTAATTCCGTCCCACCTTAAATTGCTTCTTAAATCCCTTCACACCTCTCCGCCAGCGTCCTTTGTCCTCTAAATGTGCTGATAAAGAGAAGCTAGGAGCAGCCGGCTATTCCATCCCCCCACATGGTCACCACCCATCTTGAAAAGTTTCCCCCCTCACATATACTAATGTGCCACAAACAGGAAGTTAATATCACCAACCATTCCCATTTTATTAAGGTGTATCCATATAAATGGCCCACCCTGTATATAATGTATGAAGACTGAAGTCCAAATAGCAAAGAAACATTTTCATAAAAGGTTCAAATATAACACAACAATTGCGCTTTTATTCAAAAACATAACTGCAGAAACAAAAAGTCGCCTTAACATGCGACATTGACAGCAGTTTATTATAACTGCCTCCGTGGTGCAATGGAATCAGTTCTCGCCTTGGAATCAAAAGGTCGTGAGTTCAATCCAGTACCACTCTGTTTTGAGAAGTAAACTGTTCTTAGTCTTACTATGTTAGAATAAAAGCATACATTTGATTTCAGTCTGTAACAGCCGGTGCAATTTATGATCCTTGTAAAGGTTAGCTTTTTTTTTTAATTAACTTTTCATTCTCTCAGTCGCGTTCAGAATCAATCCATACAACCCCATCTGACACGGCTGTTTTCACTAAAGACGCGCTATAGTTCTGCAGTGTACCACGATGCATACTAACGCCCAAACGGGTTCTGACACACAAACGCTGGTAAAGATGCCTTCTTCGTATCTCACCGTCACTTGCTTTTCTTTTTATTCAGTTTTATTGAGTGTTCCTGCCAGTCCCGGCATGTTGCTGTATGCTGTTTCTTTTGTACTCCAGGACATGCAGAGGAAAGAATGGTAAAGAGCAGTAACTTCGGCGCTATATGCAATAATCAGACACTCCCCATCTGCCCGTGTCGTTCAAACACAGGAACATATATTGGTGCAAAAGTATAACAAAAGTGCACTTTTATTCAAGTGCACTTTTTGCATCGCCTTTTCCTGTAAGAAGCAATGTACACACTTCTCTCTATGCTGTGGTTTCTATTACACACCTGAAAGAAAGAGACAATATATGTGAAAATATCATCGCACTAATGCAATATTATTTGAAAACGAACAGCGTCAGATCGGGTGTGAATTTATGCAGGAACTGGAAATTCTCTGATGCGGGACCTTCCCCAGGGAAGAAAGTACAGTGTCAGGTGCTCATTCAGTGTAATAGGAACCATAGCACAAAGAGTTGTGTGCACTGCAACAAGTACACGTGTCGTAAATGTAAGAAGGACGGTCCTTGGGTGTGTGGGAACTGTTAATATTTGAATGTGAGTGTCTGATGATTGCATATAGCGCAGAAGTTACTGCTCTTTACCATTCTCTCCTCTGCATGCCCTGGAGTTCAAAAGAAACAGAATACAGACGCGCTATAGCTCTGCGTTGTACCACGATGCATACTAACGCACCCCCCCAAAGAGTTCTGACACACAAACGCTGGCGAAGCTGCCTTCTTCGTTTTTTTTCTCCTTTTTCTCCGGCCGTCTGGAGTTTTTTGTTTTTTCTGTCCCCCCTGGCCATTGGACCTTACTTTTATTCTTTGTTAATTAATGTTGACTTGTTTTATTTTCTTACTGTGTCTCTTATTTTTCTATTCTTCATTATGTAAAGCACTTTGAGCTACATTCTTTTTTATGAAAATGTGCTATATAAATAATAAATGTTGTTGTTGTTCTTCTTCTTCTTCGTATCTCACCGTCACTTGATTTTCTTTTTATTCAGTTTTATTGAGTGTTCCTGCCAGTCCCCGCATGTTGCTGTATGCTGTTTCTTTTGTACTCCAGGACATGCAGAGGAGAGAATGGTAAAGAGCAGTAACTTTGGCACTATATGCAATCATCAGACACTCCCCATCTGCCCGTTGTTTTGTTATACTTTTACACCAACTTATGTTCCTGTGTTTGAGCATGCTCAAACGGGCATGCTCAAAAAATACACGTGTAATGCCACGAAAAGTGCACGCAGACACTTCATATTGCAAACAAAACAAGTGCACTTTTATTCAAGACTACCTGTATAACCGAAGAAAAAAGAAAGCAAGTTACAGTAGGCGATTGATACGACAGCTTGCATGGTGCAATGCTAAGAAGTGCTGATTTTCATTCCGTGCTATATAAAATTATCACATTCAAATATTAACAGTTCCCACACACCCAAGGACCGTCCTTCTTACATTTACGACACGTGTACTTGTTGCAGTGTACACATCTCTCTGTGCTATGGTTCCTATTACACTGAATGAGCACCTGACACTGTACTTTCTTCCCTGGGGGAAGGTCCCGCATCAAAGAATTTCCAGTTCCTGCATAAATTCACACCCGATCTGACGCTGTTCGTTTTTAAATAATATTGCATTAGTGCGATGATATTTTCACATGTATTGTCTCTTTCTTTCAGGTGTGTAATAGAAACCACAGCATAGAGAGAAGTGTGTACATTGCTTCTTACAGGAAAAGGCGATGGAAAAAGTGCACTTGAATTAAAGTGCACTTTTGTTATACTTTTACACCAATATATGTTCCTGTGTTTGAACGACACGGGCAGATGGGGAGTGTCTGATTATTGCATATAGCGCCGAAGTTACTGCTCTTTACCATTCTTTCCTCTGCATGTCCTGGAGTACAAAAGAAACAGCATACAGCACCATGCGGGGACTGGCAGGAACACTCAATAAAACTGAATAAAAAGAAAAGCAAGTGACGGTGAGATACGAAGAAGGCAGCTTTGCCAGCGTTTGTGTGTCAGAACCCGGTTTCGTTAGTATGCATTGTGGTACACTGCAGAGCTATAGCGCGTCTTTAGTGAAAACAGCCGTGTCAGATGGGGTTGTGTGGATTGATTCTGAACGCGACTGAGAGAATGAAAAGTGAATTAAAAAAAAAAGCTAACCTTCACAAGGATCATAAATTGCACCGGCTGTTACAGACTGAAATCAAATGTATGCTTTTATTCTAAAATAGTAAGACTAAGAGCAGTTTACTTCTCAAAATGGAGTAGTGCAGGATCGAACTCACGACCTTTTGATTCCAAGGCGAGAACTGATTCTATTGCACCACGGAGGAAGTTATAATAACCTGCTGTCAATGTCGCATGTTAAGGCGGCTTTTTGTTTCTGCAGTTATATGTTTGAATAAAAGCGCAATTGTTGTGTTATATTTGAACCTTTTATGAAAATGTTTCTTTGCTATTTGGACTTCAGGCTTCATACATTATATAGTTTATGCCTACATTTTGTCATCTACTACTAGAATATAAAAAAAGTTTCTGTTTTAACAATGTGTTGACACATTGTGTTGATTACTGTAGAAATGGAACAGACATGAAATGCGTGTGTTCCAAATAACGATCTATTATTTCCACTCTAAAACTCCACTTCAATCCCAGATACTCAATCAAGGCATGAGCTGAGAGAAGTTCGTGCACGTTCTAAATTTGTGGGGGGATGGAATAGCCGGCTGCTCCTAACTTCTCTTTATCAGCACATTTAGAGGACAAAGGACGCTGGCGGAGAGGTGTGAAGGGATTTAAGAAGCAATTTAAGGTGGGACGGAATTACGAGTTTTTTCGTAGGCTCTGGTAATTCTAGTGTTAAGCTCAGCGTTCTGTGAAAAGGCAATGGCAAAAACATGGGGGAAAATTAAAGAATTTCAGTGAATACCAAGAGCAGGTACAGAAAAACATACTATTTGTTGGTTTAAACAGTGATATAAACAACAAAAGGAAGTTGATCGAGTGGCATAGTGTGTCGGAGAAACTCGAAAGCTCAAGTTCACGAAGTTGCACAGTGCTGAAATAAAAAATTTGTAAGATATCAAAGTCACCGTGAAAAGAAGAGTCATAGACCACCACCTGAGTGTCATATGAAGGCTTATTAGGGTACAAAGAAAAAAAAAAAATAGGGACACTATGGGAAAAAAAGCTTGAAATATTAACTTTAATGACAAAAATAAACCACATAATTAAAGTGGAAATTTCGAGATTAAAGTAGAACATCATAAACTTCATCTTCAAATCGTTTAATTTACTAGTTTCTCAAATCCCATAGTAACTAAAGTAGCAAGTTAAATGGTTTGTTTTGTATATGTTCTTCTAGGTGCTGTGTGTGTGTGAATCACTATGTGCTTCTTAAATGGGCTTTCTCTTCCTCTAACAGAATCCATTACATTCGTGATATTACAGCTCTCTGAATAATTTAAATACTGAGATGTATACTTGATATCATTTTCATGATGATAGAAATGTAGTATGTATTAAACATGGGAACATGGTGGTGCAGTGATTGTTCATGCCTCACGCAAGATGCTTGCTGAGCCATGCGCGACCTTCGATGAAATAATTTATTTCAGCAGTACTGTTTCTTTCAAACGTACAATTCCTGTACGTCCAATTCCTGTCCTTACCTTTCTTTCTCCAAGTAACCAATCGCCACACTATCCGCTCTGTAATAAACATTAAGCTGTCTGTAAGCTGAGAACGGCAATTCTTCAAAACCTTCAAGGAACATTGGAATATCTTCGTAGTACATGTCGCGCCAGCCCCAGCAAGAATACAGTGCAAGGCAGGAACAATCCGTGAACAGTGCGCCAGCTCCTTGGTAGCGCTGCAACACTGTCTCCTCACATGTTCAATTATTAACAATATAGATTATTTAAATGAAGTTAAAGTTTTTTATCTGTATAATATAATAAACATATTTTGCTGCATTTCATCTTAAAAATGATATCGTCATCATATGTAAATACGCGTTTTATAAAGTGGCTCAGGTTGTGCAATATTATAACTGTATCGCAAGTTTACAGTGAGGCAATTGTACTTATAGGTACAAACAGTTCTGCAAGTAGCACTTGATGGACTGATTGTTTGCGTTTATAGTTCTTGGGATGAAACTGTTTCTGAACTGCGAGGTCCATACAGGAAAGACTCTGAAGCATTTGTCGCATGAGAGCAGTTCAAATAGGCAGCATGACTGAGGCAGCATGTGTTTGATGCTGTATACCGATAATTCTCTTTCCGAACAGCTGCTGTAGAGCTGTGATTCCACACTCAGATACAGTGATATAAATTCTCCGAGTGGTGCAGTAAGAGTAATATGGAAAAAGATGATCCACTGTGGCAACCCCTATCGGGAGCAGCTGAAAGAAGAAGGTGCAGTGACAGTAACAACGCTAAAGCAGCTATGGTATTTGGAATAGTTTGGTCATTCCATGGACCATTATATTGTTATAGGTTAATTACAATCAGATGCCTTAAACTAATAAACAATATGTGGTTAATTTCAGTTTATATGATAAAGCTACGTAAGGGATGTGGATCTAAAAAAGCAAGGGAAACCATACAGGAACAGTAGCACTGCTTTGACGCTGGGTGCCACGAGTTTGCAAAACCAAGCAGAGAACTTGCGTACGCCAGGGTTTTAGCTAGTGTGAAAATGTGCGTGGCTTTACGCCAAGTTTAGATTATATACATCACGATTTGAACATTGAAACAGGGGTACGCAACATTTATACCATTTATACATGAGGCCCCAGATATTTAAAGTCCGCCAAATGTTTTAAAACCTGGGTTGGCATACCCAAAAAATTTTTAGTGGTGGTACTACCTGAACCTCCTTACTAGGTTATATTAAGATGAGACTGGTCTGAAAATAAAAGCAGTATGGAGAACACCACTCCAAAAACCAAGTTGGGTCTTATAAATTGACATAACACTGGCTGACCAGGCTGCCCCCATGCAGTGTTCCCCGGCCACTGAAAATGACATTGACTCCCAGGAGGCTGGGAACATCTCATCATCTTCCGTTCCAGAAATGCCTGGACTTGGGGTCCCACTCCTTGAGGTTGCCAATGATCCTTTACGGACTTTAGAGTCCCAGTTTAGATCAACTCCTGCTTCCTTTAAAAGAGAACTTTGGAATGGCGATTCCTTAAAGTTCGCCAGAAATGCCATAGTTCTTGTTGATGGGCAACCCCCACACAATCCCATACCACAGGGACCCTACTTTGTCTTAAAAAACAATCTGCTATACTGAGTAGAGGAACACAAAGGGAAGGTAAGGACATTGTTGCTGGTGCTGTGGACTTTCCAGAGGGAGGTCTGCGAGCTGTCACATGCCCATCTCCTGAGTGCCCACTTAGGGGCCAAAAAAACGTTGGAGAGAATTAAACTTCAATTCTTCTGGGTTGGAATAAATGAGGAGGATGCTTTTGTCAATCCTATCCCACTCCATCAGATACCCTGGAGGGACTGTGCTCGTCTTATTCCTCTCTCACTAATTGACGTTTCCCTTGAGAGAATCGGTGTCAATCTTGTAGGTCACCTAGAGCCCTTGGCGAGCGGCCATGAATACATATTGGTTATGGTAGATTACACTACTCAGTTTCCAGAGGCTGTTCCCCTGTGCACAGCTAATTCAGGGAGTATTGCACGGGAATTCGAAGGACTCTTTTTCACAGTAGGGATCCCAAAGGAAGTCCTTACAAACCAGGGCACCCCTTTTACATCGGGCACATTCAGGGAAGTTGCCAAGTTACTCCATATCAAGCATCTTGGCTAGTGGAGTGGTTCAATCAAACCCTCAAGCAGATGCTTCACAAGGTGGTCAGTGAAGATGGGAGGAACTGGGTTACTCCTCCTCATACTTTTCGCTTACAGGGAGGTCCCACAAGCCTTGACTGGGTTTTCGCCTTTCGAGTTATTATGACAACCCCGAGATATTCTGGACATTCTTAAAGCGGGTTGTGAAGGAGAGGCTCTTCTTTCCATAAACATCTTAGAGTATACTGCGCAATTACGCAATAGATTCAGGAAAATTTGACCTATTGTTGTAGAGCACATAAAGTATGCTCAATCAGCACAGTCCCAGAACTATAATCGAAACAGCTCTCTGCGAGAGTATCTTCTAGGGGATCACGTCATGGTACTCATACCCACTTTCCACTCGAAAATTATTGGCCCATTGGCAAGGGCCTTGCGAAATTACGAAATTAAGGAGGTTGTAGATTATTTGGTTAAACAACCAAATCGTTGACCGACTGAGTGGATCTATCAGGTCAACTTGTTCAACCCATGGAAGGACAGGGAACCCGGTCCCGGTCTCGGTCTCGGTCTCTCCAGTCAACCCTGGTCCATTTTCTCACAAAACAACCCCCTTAATTTCGGTCCCAAGTTGACCCCCCAACAACGACAGGAACAGGAATCAGTTATCCTGTCAGTTCCAGGAGGGATGAGTGAGATACCTGGGTGTACTGACCTGATTCAGCATGATATTGTGGCAGACCTGGGAGTTGCTGTCAGGGAACGACACTATCACCTTCCAGAAGCAAAACATGCTGAAGTGGAGCTGGAGATTATGCAGATGCTGGACCAGGATGTAATTGAAGAAAGCCATCGTTCGTGGTCCAGTCCAATCGTGCTTTTCTCCAAACTGGATGGGACTTGGAGGCACTTACTTCAACAACCGTTTTGAGAATCCCTGATTTATCTTCTTTAATTCTCCAGACTGATGCTTCGAACACAGGTCTAGCTGCTGTGCCGAGCCAGAGCACTGATGGTGTCGAACACCCCATGATGTACCTGAGCCGGAAACTGCTTCACCGGGAGACCAGGTATGCAGCGGTAGAACAGGAAGCCCAGGCAATTAAATGGGCGGTAAAACCCCTGTGTGCGTCCAGGTGTCCGTGTGTGTGTGTCTTCTGGTGAAGACAGCACCGTGGATGCACACACACTGGAAGCTGAGCACACAGTGAATGCCATAGCCGCGGCCGTGCATGATAAGCAAATAAAGGACATCATTGCTGGGGAGACCATGGACGCACACACACTGGAAGCTGGGCACACAGTCAATGGTGTAGCCGCAGCCGCACATGATAAGCAAATAAAGGACATCATTGGTGGGGAGAGTGCTGACTGGATAGTCACGGCCGTGCACATAAAATCCATTGCTGGGGAGACGCCACACATACTGCCCCGTGCATGTTTACTAACTAACTATCTACTAACAACATGCCACCCAAAAAAAAAGGACAGGTCAAGTAGGACAAAAGACATTCAAATCATATATAAGCAACATCTCCTGGAAGAATGGTCAACTCAGACAAGTAAACATCAACAAAAGAAAGGCTGAAAGACAAAGAAAAATACGAGCAAATAAATCGATTGAAGAAAAAGAAAATTAACGTCAGAATATTCCCCAAATTGATTTGGCTCCATCCTCCACTAATTTACCCTTTACTTTAAAAAGGTGTCACTTTCGTTACATTAGCCTTTGCCATAACAATTAATAAAGCTCAAGGGCAAACCTTAGAAAAAGTTGGCATGTACAGTACTTTCCAGAACCAGTATTCAGCCATGGACAGTTATATGTTGCATTATCAAGAGTTAGAAGTTTTACAGATGTTGTTGTCAACGTTGTAGATGGTCCTGAACAAGGCAAACTGTTGCCAAACTCAGACAGGGTATTTAACAAAAATGTTATCTTTAATGAAATTTTATAGAAAAATTTCATGAGGTAAAAATAAAAACTTTTTCCTAAATATCTTCTTCAGATGTTGTGTAATACAGATTGTTACAAAGTTTTACACTAAGGCAATATTAATTATACTTACTGTATTGTCATATATGTTTCTATTTTATTTTTAATATTATTTTACTTTAGGCTTCTTGCAAAAATATTTTTAACAAAAAAAAATAAGACAACAAACAGAATGAGGTCAAGGTCCCTTGCCATTTAATACAGACTGTTCCTACTAATGTTTATGCAATACTGTTCTAGCGCCCGTTATTGTAACGGGCTTAATGTCTAGTATAAAAATAAAACGGCTGGGAATTATTAAAAAAATGAACTGATTAATCACATAATTGTATGGCATTAATCATGATTAGATATGCAAACATAAAATACATAAATCATATCAAGTAAATTTACACTCAATCACAAAATTAATGTAGAATCAACACAAAGGAAATTTTAAAAATTTCATGGCATAGTTTAAAATTAAACAATGACCTGAAACCTGACCGTTTAACAAAATAACACTTGAGCAAGTACAACCTGAATTTGAATGTCTTCCTAAAAGGCAAGTTGAAAAGAAGGCAATAAGAAAACAAGGTCAATGAATTAATTCTCAAATTGGTATGGCATACTAGATGTGTCAAAGTAAAATTAAACAGTTGAAACGACTGTAGACTTTGCACTGCTAAAGACTGACTTAATTGAAATAAGCATCTCTTAAATGGGCATACATTAAATCTTTTGTTAAAACTCCACAAATGCCATCCTCAACTGTTCATCACCATCAGTGACTTTATAAATTTTGCTCTAATGAAGTGTTTATCAATCAATGACAGCTACCCAAGTGTTCTGCATAGGACTGCCTATATGAGCAGGCAAAAGAACGAAGCACCTGGAAAAATGAGTCCTAAGTGCTGTGTCTGTGAATGCCAGCCTCCAAGCTGCTTTATTTTTGCCAGCATCTCTGATAGTCCCACCCCTTTGGACAATTTAGCAAGTGTATAGACTTAATGCTTTTGTGGTTGTTAGAATCGTGGAATACCTTGGGATATTTTGGGTTACAAAAAGTGTGCCACTACTAATAATAAAAAAAATTAAAAAAACTGCTGGAAAACACTGCTCTACCTACACCTTTACTCCTGGCACATTAACAAAAGATCTCTGTAGCTGTTTACTTAAAAACCGACATTGTGCATTACTTGGATGATTATGTTGCGCTCTTTAAATAAATTAGCGAAGATACTGCAAATTGGAATAATGGGTAGGGATAATTATCACAGTTATATTTTGTAGAATTTTGTCATTATATAACAGCTGTCAGCACTGTAAGCTACCTGGCATATGGGTGAGTTAAATACAGAGGTACTACGGACTTATTTTGGTTTTACTGCCACTAAAAGAAAACACATTTTACATGGATGTGATATGACATTGATTAGAGAAACATGACATGGGGGGACAAAAAGAAAGATTGTAATTTTTACCTTTGCTAGTTTCTTTTAGTATTGCTCCAGGACTACCACTAACCCCACTTCCCCCCACTTCCCTGCACCTATGTCAGTATGTATAAATCAAGGAAATGAATACCAGTACCACATACTGACATGTGGCAAGGCATTGTAAAACAGGTAATTATTTCTTAAAATTTTTAAACGTAGTATACATGAAAATGCCACTCTGACCAAAGCACTGCCTGGCGCGATCACCTTGTTGCCGGCCCTGGATGTGACTTTAATTTCTTAGCCCGTTAAACAGGCAACATTAATCGCACTTTCCCAGACCTAATATATTTGTGCACGTATATATGCACATGTGCATACAGAGAGAGAGAGAGAAAAAAAGAGAATGTCATAACTTGTGACTGAGTTATATAAAGAATGCATTTACCAGGCTGTTGATCTCAGAGTTATCATAGCTGCCACAGTGATGTGCATTGGTCCCAAGTGGTTCCATTCCTTCTTCATCCCACATATAGGTGCCACCAGAGCTGTCAGATGGTGAGAGTTCAAGAGAAGAACCCACAGGAAAATTCAAATCTGGAGAGAATGGAGGTGCTGTCTGTGAGGGTGTCTGAGAGCTGTCCATTTCCTCTGCATGACATGCTGAAGGCAGTGAATAATGGAGAAATGCAAGAGATTACTATAATATACCTCCAGTAATATACAGTACACTAACGCATACTGTAACAGTACAATAAATACTGCACTACGTTTTCATATGGTGGATATATTGTCTGTGGATATTATCCGCTCAATAACAGTCTCATCATCTAATAATAATAATCTTTTAAAATTTTTTTGTTGCCTTTTAGATGCTACTAATCATGTTCTTGAATTGAGGTAAGAATCTTTGGCAAACATGTACTCAAACCAGCAGCTAGCTAACACCAGAAAGAAAATGGCATATTAAAAAAATAATCAATTTTACAAAATACAAGCACACTTTTCAAATTATATCCTACACTCAAATGAGTTACTGTGAAGGCACTAAATTGCAAATGAGAAGTGGACATGGTCACATGGAACAGTGCAATGCATTTCAAGGGAACCGATACAAAATATAATCTTTGTAGTACTACTGTCAGCTGTTAACCATCCATGAATCCTTGGAGTGGGTATTATGCTAGAAGGAATAGTATTTTCCACAAAAGAGGAAGGGAAGGAGAGAAGTTAAGGGAGATATCTTGTAACTGGTGTGAGTGGCAGAGGGCCTCAAAGTGGTGTACTCTGTTATAGTACAATTCCTGACAGGACTGCTAGAAAGAGGTGCTAGTTAAATTATGCAATGTAGAGAATTTCAGATATATCTCACAAGATGATAAAAGGGTCTTTCATTGAAAAACATTTGGGTGTATGGGTTTGATAACAGTCAAATTGAAAATCAGGAAATGAAAGTCAAACAAATGAGACATTAGAAAGCAGGAAGCTGTCTATAAAGGTTTGAAACAAAATTAAATAAGTTCATAGCCAAAGCTACACAGCAATGGTTCTAAAATGCAGTCTAATGCCCCTGCCTTAAATATATAATTCAAAATTTTGTTTGAAAACAATCCAAAGCAAGGATAACACCTAGCATATATGGAAGAAAAACATGCTGATAAAAATGAGACATAAATACTAATGAAGAACAATAATAAAATCCTCATATGTAAAAATGCACTTGTGACACTGACACTCAAAGAATAGTTTACTTGGAGTACATTTTTTCAGAAACCTGTGACAAACGTTTCCATATGTGCGAGTCCCAGATAATCTAGCAGAGGAGAGCACTCAGACAAAAATAAAAATAACAGAATTGTATGCTTATTTATTTATTTAGATACTTGCTCTTTTGTAAAATATTGCAATATAAAATATTGTATTCTAGCACCTCGAATGCAGTATAACAAGTGAAGGATTACCTTAACTGGCTCACTCAATTTTAAAATTAAACAACAAGCAGAGTAAGATGAACTAAGAGAAAACATTGATATAATTTTTGTCAGACTACTTTAGAAGCCAAAATTTGCTTATACACCTTGAGGCAGCCTAGCGTACTATAGACAATTGAAATAACTGATTATAATAACAAATGAAATTACAGTGAATGTATATTTAAAACTAAGCTTTCAAGCAAAATTGTACTTGAGTCTCACATAATGAAAGATTGTAATATAAATAAACAGTAGGTGGTGCTGGAGTATGAAAATAATTTCTAATCTTGCCAGATTCTGATGGGTAGAAAATAAGGTGAACGTATTTATTTACTGTTACTTATGACAGAGTAAATAACTTTCTAATTTTAAAAAGAATGTATGCTAATGATAGAGTAGATCTAAGAAGGTATACAACTTTGTAATGTATGTATCAGTTAAAAAAGTGTCTATCATACTTTAAATGGACAAAATTACAATGATGTACTAACCTTGGAATCCAATGTCAATCCACTCCATAGTTTCTGATACAGTATTCAACATATCTCCTTCAGTTCTTACACATTTTGGTAGCTGTTCTGAAGCAGGAGTCATTTGCAAAAAATTGCCTTTATACTCTGTGACTAGAAATCCCCCTCCATCTCCTAGATTATCAAAGTCATCCAAGTACCCTTCACTCAAGTCATGCGCTTCCAAAGATGAACTTGAAGAAAGAGACATTTCATCTAAAGTTTGCTCTAAGTGCCGAAGGTTTGAGACTTGTTCTTTCAAAGTTGTGCACTCTGTAGCCTTTATATCAACTGGACATTTTTCATCACTTGTTAAAGGAGCAGTCTCTGTGGTTCTAACTAGTGGAATATTATGGACGCCATCTTCTGTTACATTCTTAGAGACTGTAGGTCGGCTAAATTTGATAAGAGAGGGTCTGGTCATTTTGTAGCTTTGTGCACCAATTTTTCCAATAGCAGAGCCTGATAGAAAAGTATTCTTTAAGGAAGTTAATGGTGATGAAGCATTAGAATCAGAACCCAAATCAGAAGCACATTTGGATAAAGAGCCTTTAACATTAACTTCTTTTTGCATATCTGTAACCGTTTTAACTCTCTGTGCTGTCTTTGCTGAAAATGACTTTGTTCGCAGCTGAAGGCCACGTGATGGCTTGGATAAGTCAACTGCTTTGTTGAAAGAATATGATCTAGTCATAGAAATTCCATTTGATGAAGGAATACGTTTGAAATGAGAGAAGCTTTGGGATCGTACCATACTTTCCACAGAACCATTTTTTAAGTTATCATTTGACTGAGTAAGACTTTCTTTTGAGCTACTTCTTGTTGTGCTTGAGTTAGCTCGTGGTCGCTGCAAGCCTGTTCCATTCTTGACCCCACTTACATTTACTGCATTAGTGCTAGATTTGCTATTAAAGTTCTGCATGGAAAGTGTTCTACTAGGAATAGAGGTCTTGTTAGCAGATGAAGAAGTCTCAGAGAAAGTCTTTGAAGAAGCTTCATTTTTGACAGACAAAGTAAAAGTATTTTTTCGCTTGCTAGGTGCAGCTGAAATTACTTTTTTGTTTTCTGAATGCTCATGCTTTGATGGTAAAGACTGAAGACCAATACCATTCAACTCTTTTTCATTGTCATGCATTTCTGTATCATCTTTGTAACTCTGACAACCCATTTGCATTTTGCTATTTTTTCTATAACCAACGGAGAGAGAAAGCACGCGTGGGATTCCATTTTGCCTGTATCCACTTGCTCTATCATCTGACTTTGCACTCAATGTCGAGGTAGCAGCAACAGCGCAGCTTCCATTGAGGAGATCACTAGATCCTGGTATCTTTGCTCCAAACTTGGGCAACCGGGATACTGATACAGTCTTGTTCAATAGTTTTTCTTCCATGAGCCAAGATGATCATTAGTTATGAAAGATCTGTAAATAAAAAAAATTAAATGTTAATAGCCAAAAAAACAATTGTCAGACTTCTTAAAACCATTTTCAAGGTAAACGGCATTTAAAAAGGTCACAAAATCTATATATTTTACTTAATATGAAAACATGATGTGAACTCTCTTTATACTAAGTTAACTATAATTGAATAGGATAAGAGAAAAATGGGTCAAATGAATTTCTGCTAATTATCTCATTCTTGTATGTTACCAGTCCAGTGTGCCATTTATGTTACAAACAGAAAAATGGCTTCTGGGTATATAGTTCATTATTTGTAAATGAATATGCCTCAGTACAGAGTAAAGGAACAATTTACAGGTCTTGCACAGGACTGTTTGTGAAGGTAGTTAATATGAAGTAAAATCTCCACCTAAGGAAATAAAAGAAGCTATGTATAAAACAGTGAATTATACAGATATCATATGGTATTATTTGGTATATCTAGACAAGTACCGAATACCTCTCATTACAGTTACAAAGTACTTAAAAAGTGTGGAGTGAACTGTAGTTGATATCCAAGAATGTCCCAAACATGCATTTTCTAAGAGAGAAGAATGTTGGTGGCAAATAGCCATTATCAGTGGGTATTAGCTATTTCTGGCATTATCCTGTCAAAAATGGCACCAGGCGTCTGCCTAAAAATGATGCACTACAAGCAACAGGACGTTCTTAAAATATATTATAATGAAGCCAAACTGAGACTGGGAAGTACTCAAGGTAACCAGTACTTTTTGGAAAAAGAACTCCACTTAATGATACTCACTATTCAGGAGGTGTTAGCAGGTTTTGTTCAGATTACACCACAGTCTGTGTTATGATTATTTGAAAAAGCAGTGGTTACCATTACCACGAAAAAAGCAGAACTCATTGATTAAGGTAATCTAATGATCATTCCAAGAAGACTCAACTGTTTAATCCTAAATCATTCCAGAAACAATCTACCATGGTGAGAAGGCAATGCCAGGCATCAAAATGAATATTATAACGAGAGTTCTATCTCTATGCCCTTTATCCAATTCTCTAAAGATTAGCCAAGTAATGTAAGATGGGAACTACATCTCTGTATATTACGGATACAACTTTTGATCATATTTTATAATTAACAGCTACTCCCCTAGATTAAATAATAACCATTAATTTTTAAAGAAATGTCTTCCTTGATAACTTTAAAAATAATGCATAAAATAAATTACCCAGAAAAGGGTTTATTTACATATTATGAATGTAATAATTAGTTTTAACATTAAGTAAATATATGACACCAACTGTGTCTCTCTTTAAATTACTGGAGAACATATCATTTTAAGAACCAGAGGCATATTTACATGCTGGGAAGTCATATGAACAGCCTTTTAAATTGTTTTTTCTGCCTCCTCAGTGCCTGCCATTCTTCTAATTTTAGTACTGTCTGCAAAATTTACAAGTTTACTACCTATGCCAAAATAATAGTCATCAATATAAACCAGAAAAAGTAACAGCCCCAAGACAGACCTCAAAGGGACACCACTGATGACCTCACTCTATGTGGGGCATTCTCCTCTTGTCTGTACTCTTTGCCTCCTGTTGTTTAACCAACTTGAGATCCAGTTTTTAAGATACCTCTGATGCCTGTAGCTTCTAGTTTAAAAACTACTCTTCAGTGTTGGACTGTATCAAAGGGTCTTTGAAAACTGTATGCTTTTGTCTACTACTCCAACTACCTGTTCAAAAGAAATAGGAAATTGATTTGGCACTTTCGTTAGGTAATTTCCCAATTTATTTCTTAATATAGTTTCCATAATTTTGCATCGTACAGAAGACAGACATATATCTATAACTACCAGATCGATTTTGTCTCCCTTCTTGAAGACTGAAGTCATATTTATAATTTTTTAGTCCTCAGATTCTACTCCTTCCTCAAGTGACTTCTCAAATATGCTTTATAAGGGTTTATAGACATCATCTTTTATTTCTTTCAATACAATTGGTAAAATGCCATTAGGTCCAGGGATTTTACTGGTCCATACATAAAATTTGAAGCACATTCAATTTTTAAATTTATGAACTCTAAGTTTGTTTTTACTTCTGTGTGGGGCATTCTGTTTGTTTCTTCTTTTAGAAATACATAGGTAAAGTATTTGTTCAATTCATTTGCTATTTCCTTTTGTTTTCAAGGATTTCTCCTTTTGTGTCACTGATGTTTCTTAAATTTTCATTTTAGAACTACTCAGTAGTGTTTACTGTTATTTCCAGCTTCCTCAGCAATATTTTTCTTTTGACGTTTCAAATGCTTTTTTTAAATCATTTGCCATAGTGTCCAGTATTCAATAGCTTGGCTGATTTTTTTTTTTTTTTTTCATTTTTCTTGTAAAGTGATTATTTTCAGTTTTACTTTTTACAAAATACCCTCACTCATTCATTTCAGTAAATAGGTTTGTCTTTTTGATTTATTTGTGGAGCACACACACCTCAAGTCCTCAGATTAGAGGGAATAGAAAATCAGATTGACATGAGTATTTAAAACGGATATTTCTCAGAGTTTGCCTTGTTTTGAGTAAATGACTGAATATACAGTGGCGTACAAAAAATTTCCCCTTAACAGTCATCATAATTTTCTGCATGACAAAAGATTTGTATATATATTCATCCATTTAGTATTTTTAATGTGAGATCATATGCTGTAACAATATTCTTCCAAAGTCAAAATAATTTCTTTAGATAATTAACTGAAGAAGAAAAACACAAATGTTAGCATCTGCATAAGTATTCAAGGCTTAACCCTCAACCCGTTTCTATTAGCAGACGAGAATTGTACGGAATTTATATCAAAACAAATCAAATTCTTTCTAGAGACAAATGCATCCTCCGAGATCTCTGCAGGAATACTATGGGAAACTCTTAAGGCCTTCTTAAGAG
Organism: Polypterus senegalus; assembly: GCF_016835505.1. Classification (NCBI taxonomy): domain Eukaryota; kingdom Metazoa; phylum Chordata; class Cladistia; order Polypteriformes; family Polypteridae; genus Polypterus; species Polypterus senegalus. The sequence continues at coordinate 217,039,200 of NC_053154.1, read as the reverse complement.
GACAAATTATCTCATATCTTTCCCACAGAAATAAATTTGAAGCCAAGAAAGTAGCAGAGATAAAAAGCAAAATTACTAGAATAGATGAAGAACATGCCAGACTACCAAGCGAGACTCTACATAGGAAAAGGCAGGCTCTACATTCAGAATTAAACCTCTTAACAACTAAAGAAACTGAACTACTAATTTATAAATCCAGTCATCATTACTATGAACATGGAGAGAAAGCTAATAAGCTTTTAGCTGAAGAAATTCACAAGCAAAAAGTGCACAACGCAATCTCAGTAATCACCAACATGAATGGAGATAAAATCGTCGACCACAAAAATATAATGCACACTTTCAGAGACTACTATAAATCCCTATATACTACTGAGTTTAAAGAAGACAATACACAATCTAATGCATTTCTGGATACATTACAAATACCACAAATAGACACTTTTAGTGCAGAGGAACTTGGGAAACCTCTGACGTTATCAGAATTACTAGATGCTATAAAGTCACTCCAAGGCGGAAAGCAGCAGGCCCTGATGGCTAACCTGCAGAATTTTACAAGAAATTCTCCACTCAGCTAGCTCCTCTCGCTAGAAGGATGGAGAAATGCCTGTTTAATGTAATATACTCACCAACTAAATCAAACACCCCAGAAATATTATTATCATTGGATGCAGAAAAAGCATTCAACATGATTGAATGGAAATACCTTTTTACTACATTGGAGAAGTTTGGGTTTGGCCCGAACATTTGTGCATGGATTAAATTACTGTATACTAACCCAGAAGCTTCAGTTTGCATCAACAACATTTGCTCAGACTACTTTAAACTAGAACGTGATACTAGACAAGGATGCCCCTCGTCACCGCTGCTGTTTGCAATTGCCATTGAACCACTGGCAATACATTGTTGAAATATTGATCAGATAAAGGGGATTAGCAGAGAAGGACTGGAACAGAAAATCTCATTATATGCAGATGATATGGTACTGTATATATCGGACCCAGAAAATTCTGTGCCTGCAGTCTTAGCAGCACTCACAGAATTTCAAAAGATCTCTGGTCTCAGAATTAATCTGAATAAAAGTGTACTCTTTCCAGTGAATTCTCAAGCATATAATATTAGATTAGATACCCTACCTTTTATCATTGCAGAACAGTTTAAATACCTGGGGTAAACATCACAAGTAAACATAAAGCTCTTTATCAACAAAATTTTGCCATCTGCATGGAAAAAATTAAACAAGACTTGCATAGATGGTCAACCCTTCATCTCACACTAGCTGGAAGAATTAACACTGTTAAGATGAATATTCTTCCTAAGCTCCTTTTTATTTCAAAACATTCCAATATACATTAATAAATCATTCTTTAAGCAATTAGATTCAACAATAACCTCATTTATTTGGAATTCAAAACATCCACACATCAAAAGAGCGACCCTACAAAGACAAAAGGCAGAAGGCGGCATGGCTCTACCTAACTTCCAGTTTTATTACTGGGCAGCAAATATACAGGCGATAAGAACCTGGACACAAATAGAAGAACATACACAGGCTTGGACCGCAATAGAAGTAAAATCCTGCAGTACTTCTTTGTATTCCTTGCTCTGTGCTCCAATAAACACACGTTATCGGCAATATACTAATAACCCAATTGTGCTCCACTCACTTAGAATCTGGAACCAATGTAGAAAGCATTTTAAGATGGAGAAGCTTCTATCTGTGGCACCTCTGCAAGAGAACCACCTCTTTCAACCTTCACAAACATATGCAGTTTTAATATCTGGAAAAAATTTGGAATTAACTTGCTTAGAGATCTTTATATAGACAACGCTTTGCATCCTATGAACAATTACATTCCAAATTTAACATTCCAGCTACACATTTCTTTCACTATCTTCAAATCAGGAACTTTGTTAAACAGAACCTTCCAGATTTTCCTCATCTTGCACCCTCATCCATGCTGGAAAAAATATTGCTCAATCTCAAGGACTTAGACTCCATCTCTACAATATATAAAATCATTTTACAATCCCTCCCTTTCAAAGATCCAAGAGGACACTGGGAAAAAGATCTCTCAATTAATATATCAGAAAAGGAGTGGAAAGTAGCAATGCAGAGAATTCACTCGAGCTCCATATGCAAAGCATACAATTATACAACTCAAAATTATATATCGAGCACATCTGTCTCAACTAAAACTTTCCAAAATGTTTCCAGGGCATGATCCAACCTGCGAACGTTGCAACCAAGTCCCAGCCTCACTGGGTCACATGTTCTGGGCCTGCACCAAATTAACATTATTCTGGACAAAATTTTAATTACCTTCAGACAGCCTTGGACTCACAATCCCTCCTAACCCATTAACAGCTGTGTTTGGGGTTCTTCCAGATGGGTTTAAAGTGGAGAAAGACAAACAAATTGTGATTGCATTCACTACACTTTTGGCTCGCAGACTTATTCTGATAAACTGGAAGAACCCAAACTCTCCTCTTTTAAGTCAGTGGGAAACTGATGTGTTATACTATTTAAAATTGGAAAAAATCAAATACTCAGTTAGAGGATCCGTAAAGACTTTTTTCAAAACATGGCAGGATCTAATCAGTAATATTTTAAAATAAACTCATAAAGCACAGAGAATTTATTAATTTAGGTATGTTTACAAGCCTTAAATTTCATGCCGTTTGGCTTGCTCTCTCTCTCAGGGGTGGGGATCGATCTGTTCTTAACTCAATTTTTCTTTTGTAAAACTTGATTGATTTGTATGGATTGCAATAAAATTAATTAAAAAAAAAAATTAAAAAAAAAAAAAGTATTCAAGGCTTACACATTAATACTTTATTGAGAAATGAGAAACTGAAGTGAAGGTGCATGGGTCCACAATTTCAAGAGCTCTCCATAAAACAGGCCTCTCTTACAGGAAGGGTTGCAAGAAAGAAGCCAAAGCCCTTACAGCCATTTCACTGTTTGTGTTAATGAAATCCTGTACTTTTCTAATGAAATGAGGTGAGATTATGTGTTTTCAGGGCATGAAAATGTTTTCTTATGCATTTCATCTGATAGTTATGTACATGCTATGTTATCGACCCTGCCAGTCTGTGTGTGATTTTTTTTGGCCCTCAGCTCATGTAAACTCCTATACACCGTGTTCTGGTGAATTTTCAAAGAGGCTCCGATGGATGCAAAAGATAAGGCGCTACTGATACTGTTTATATGGTCTAAATCATATATTCTTGCTCTTTCTGTGGAAGATGAAGCTGATCTCTCCCTTTGGTATGTGTTGCAGTGTCCTTCCATCTCATCATCTGTTGTTGGCCCAATTCTGAGCTGAGATCATGGATCCTGATGCTTTTCTTTGCTAAACTTCGTTTTGAGATCGGAAAGCAAGTTTGTGCAGGATGCTGTCAGTTTTTGCCACACCTGCACTTTATGTTCCGTAGCTGATGCATGAGTCAATGGCAAGTGTAATGTATATTACTGCCTTTGACATCCATCATGGTAAGTGCGACGGGTACTGGTGGCTCCAGTCAGAGATGCTATGTGCAGACCGCATGCCAACGAGGCTGTTCTGTTTTTTTGCCAGACATGCACGTGATCTCTCAGTTGTTGTTTCTTGTGTTAACTAATTCACATGCCGGGTCAAGGTGTGCTGTTGCATCGCCGATTGCTATGAAAAGGAATCATATCTCAAACTTGGGGTAGAAAGCATTTGCATTTGTCACTGCATAAGCTGAAACCAAGATGAAGATTCAAGGACCAGGGGTGCACAAGGTTATGAATGACAGACAGACAACACTCAGCATTTTGTATGTAAAGGTTTTAGGAAAATACTTATTTTGAGCTTGGATCAGAAAGTCTCTGAAGTGACACCACCCATCATTGATAGTATCAGAATTTTTACTTTCCCATTCTGTATTTTGTAGACATTTCTTTATCCTTATAAAGTCTGCTTTCCTTAAGTGATAAGTCTTTGTTTTGGCATTCACTTGTGTGTTTTCAAAGATGATCACAAAGTTTATCATGCTGTGATCACTGTTGTTTAAAGTACCAATAGCTTCTGTGTTTATTACTCTGCATTTATGGTTTGAAAAGATGAGATCTAGATGGGCATTACCACATGCTGAGCTTGAAACAAACTGGATGAGAAAACAGTCATTTGTTATTATTACCACTTCAAATTCCCTAGCTGGGAAGAGAGAGAGAGCTCATGCAGGATGTTGAAATTGAAAGATTAGATACAGTCAAACTGACCTCATAAGTTACATCCTTGTTTTGTATGTGGTAATGCACGGCAGCTATGTTGCTTTGGTGGTTCAGCACAGTATTATGCAGTCTGCAGTGATTATACCAAACTATTTTGAACAAAATACTTCAAAGAAAGTCAGAATCACAGTTTTCAGTGCAATAAGTCGATTAAATTTCCTAGCAAAAATTTAAATTAATCATATACTAAGATTATTCCATTTAAACTCTGACTAACTTTAAACTCTCACTACTCTAGGTTGTAGAAATTGTTAATACCGGCGCTGTGTCAGACTGTTGTGATGTTAAGGCCTTCCACTTCTCTTTGTACATGTATGATAGCCTTATTTTGCTGCTACGATCACTTCACTTTCATAATGATACCACTATCATCTACCGTGGAATATATGTTGACTTCTTTGCTTCACAAAGACTACTGCTTTAGCTACCATTGAAGTCATTCAAGTTTTTTAATGGCTAATGAACCATTCTGCAGCGGATTTTTGATGTATTGTCATTGTCAACGCATCACACAGCCCATCTAACTCTTTTTTAAGGCTTGCATGATACAGAACCATAGTGTAATGTTCATGCAAAGTGAATCATTTGAATACATGGCTACGCCGACTTTCTCAGGTCAGTTTTAATGCAAATTGATCTAATGCTTCACAGTGAAACTTTGTTTTACATTTCATTCAGAAAACATTAACAAATTACAGAAATCTAACTATTGTTAAAAAGGAAACATATCACCTTCACAGAAATTAAAAGTAAAAACATAACCATACAAGAGATGAGTTACATTAAAAAATTCAACAGACAACTGGTACAGCAAGCTATAACAGTGCCACAAACAGTAGGTAGACAAATATAACATTCTGTCTTAGAAATACAAACAGGATTATTAAACACCTCTGAAATCCTGCAATATCACTCTTCTCCCTCCTCTGTCCTGGCAAACGATACTGGACCATTAGCACTCTCTCTTGTTCCAGAAGAGCATCTGTACTGATACAGATTTAGTATAGCCCTTTGTATATGTTTTAAGAATAAGAGGGTTAAATGTCAGTTCTTAGTCCACAATGCTGACATGCCCCTTTTGCTACTATAGACCACTGCTGAGCAATGCTTACTGACTTCTACATTACCCCTGACATGAACAACAGTTACTGGGTGTGTTGGGTTAGGTCTTTCATATCTTCTACATGATCACAATCATTTTACATTTTTACCATGCACCTTCTTGCACAAACATAAACCTTCAGGCAGCAAAATTTACCAGGCATGTTACTGGCATTCGGCAGTACAGTGCTGTATGCATCAGTTTTACTATCCATGTCAATGTCTGATAACCAACTCACATTGTCATAACTTCTGCTTGATTCAACTAATGATTCAGTTTCAGTTTGTTCGAAAACTCGCTTTACAGCTTCTTTTTTTACAAGCCATTGTATTTTGGTTGAAGGCTTTGTCTCGCTCATGTGTATTGATAAGTTGCCTTAGATTGGCAAAATGTAACAAAATGTTCATGATTTCTTTACAGCATTATGTTACTTTATCCACTAGATGGCAGCAGAATACTGTCCTGATCATTATTTAGGCTTAACACTGTACAGTACATCAAATTATAAACAGCTACATTCTGAGAAACATTCAGGGTTAACTGTATATACATAGAATTTCGAGCCCGAAAGACTGTCAGGGTTAATGCTAAGAAGGTTAAGACATTGTTACTAATAAACAATAAATATGAATTTTTTTTTGTAACCTTTGATTTTAATTGAAGAGTTGAGGAAATTGATGCCACTGTTACAGAAACTTTTATATTTATTCAATTATAATTTAAAGCAAAAAACACACAGACACACACATATATGAATATTTTAACTGAAGTATGATATGAAATGTGAAAAAGACAGAATCGACGGTACAAAGTATTGTTTCATCATAATCTCCATGAAAATGCTACTGTTAGTAAAACACAAATTGAGCCCTAATGTATATTAACATTGCTGAAAGCAGGTGCCTTTCAAAACAAACACTGGCGATAAACATATACATACTGACATGGAAACTAAGTACTGTACTTCAGTTTGAACATCTGTTTGTTTTCGAATTATTTATTTTCACCTGAGGGAAAATGTGTCCCCACATTTCTACACAGAAGAGATATAAGCAGTTAAATTGACTGACAGCAATAAAAAGAGTAATAGTAAATAGAACAGCACCCACTCAAAAAAAAAAAAAACTCAAAGCTTTCTTGCCACACAAACAATAACAGCATATATCTGGAAAGCAATATTTCACCATAAAAAGTAAGTGGCGTAAGTAGAAAGTGACTGTTTGCAGTAATGTTTGCTTTATGAATTAACTAAAACACATTCAGCAAGCATTGTAAAGCACTGGAGCTTTTATTGTATCATGAAATATTTTACAGTATTTACCACAAAACCAGGCTGACAATATTAAAAAAAAAAAAAAAAAGTTACCACTATATGTAAAAGAAAACACACATGCAAGATGAGTGCCTTTGTTCTGCTTGTATTTATTTTTGGAACAATGGTCACAAAGATGTTGATGGTAAAACATATTTCAACATCTATAATGCACTATCAGAGATTTCTAAATTAATCAAAGATTGATAATATATTCATATTAATCTCATGTGAATTGAAAATTGATGTATATTGTGCATAAAAATATACATGCATTTACAATTTAAAAAAAATGGAATTAATCACAAAAAACAGAAGGCATTTTTCCAACAACTATAATCTAATTATCCTGTGTTCATTTTAAAACAGGTTCAAACATTCCTAAAGCTGTTCAAATTACACTTGTTGAGTCTTGCATAACTTTAAAAAACACAGCTTAATGTATGCTGATTTAGACAAAAATGTATCTGATAGCAGCAAATACTGCTTGTAGCCTTGGGACAGTCTTAATTCCTTTAGTAGAAAAAAAATATATAAAAATCTGAAAATGCTAACACTTATATATTATGACTACACTAATCTTTAAAAGTAAACCCAGTTCATAGATAAAGATAAAAAAGGACCTCATCAGTTTTAATCCATTTCAAAAGTAATTCACCTCAGAGAGGTTCAAAATTGAGCAGCATATACATAGAATTTAACAATTGAAGGGT
>NC_053154.1:216901812-217026812 GCF_016835505.1 Polypterus senegalus | reverse complement strand
TTTAGTGCCCCGGATCAGTCCAACCAACACCTGTCCTATTCAATATCAAGTGGTAATCAGGTGACAAGTGCAAAGTCAATGACTGTCATTTGGTCCAAGATGTACTTATATCAGATATACTGACGAGCAACCTCATTTTCAAATATAATTTGAAAAAATAATCCAACAAAATTTAGATCAAGCAGTCTGTTCCACTACAAAAAACAAACTGTAACTTTAAGATCATTGAGGCACACAAGCCCGTTTAGCACAATCTCAACTTTAACATCTAAACAAAGCAGTCTGATAATCCATAGTCATTTATGTGTGCTCATATGCTGAAGGTTATTTGTTTTAGAAGAAAAAGGAAACCTGGACAATATTCAGATGAAAAGAAATTATAATTACTCTGCTGCTCTGTTTACTGAAACAAAGGGTAAGAGAGGTTGGGAGCATGGGCTGATAGTGCTTGCTGCACCATCTGGAATGGGTTTGGGACCTTGGTGCAGTGGGTGACACATCAGCACCACACTAGAAGGGGCTGGCAAAAGGTTAAATAAACATCAGGAAGGGGGGCAAAAAGTCAGAGAAACACTTATTGCTGAAGTCCAACATAAACTCCAAAAAATAACTACTGTGCTCTTGCGTTTTACAATGGAGCTTATGGGTACCAGGGTCCCAATGTATTTATAAAAGAAACCCCAAAAAAACAGCCATTTTAAAAGAAGGTTAGCTGTATGCTTCACTTCGCTGCTTGCCTTCTTTCCTAGCAACCTTTCAGAGCCAGACAGACGTGTATTCACCTCGGAAAGTCATCATCAAACACTTTTATTGACATTATTCAAAGCTTTTTTTTTTTTTTTACCACTTTTTAGAATTGTACATACTATACACAATACATACATATTATACTATCACATTATTTTTAAGAAACAATGGAACCAAAGACAACAGCAATTTATTGTTGTTTATGCAAAAAATTTTAGAGACTGCCTAAATAGATATGACTGGACCAAATTAAATATTTAATTAAGAACTCAGTCTCTCAAACCTAAATCCTCTTGTTAATGTTAATGTTACACACTATTGTCCCATGATGGTAATGCTTCTGCTCCTTTTAGTACTAGTCTCATGACAAGTGTTAGTACCTAATAATGTGACAGATATTGCACATACAGTACAGCACATTTTTGTCTAATGACTGAATGAGTGGTTTCATGATTTGAAAGAAATAAGTTACATTTTTGTTTTATTTTATATTAAAATAAATGAGCTATACAAGCATATAAAAATAAGAACTTGGAGAAAAGATTAAGTCTTGCTTTTGGTGTTTAGAATAAACTTCAATATTTCAACGTCTGTTGATTAACTGGCTACTTTGTAAAAAACAAACATGTCACATATTTTATCCAGTGGCATACAGTGTAGCACGTTACATTTATGTAAACATGCTCCATAGTACATTGTTATATTGACTCCATAAATTCTAACAACCATTCAGTTATCCTTTGAATTCCAACATACAGGATAAAAACACATTCACTTATTATTTTTAAAACACTGGCTACCATTCAACCAAATATCAGAGGAAAAAATAAAGCACAAATTACAAATCCTGAAACTACTGCACTGAACAAATTACCTAAGTAAAAAGTACTGTAAATTATAATGGCTGTGCAAATGTCAGTAAACATGGTTAAAGTCTAGGAATGCTATAGACTGCCAAACATAGAACAGTTCTAACAAATAATATATTTGTTCCCTTCAGGGCAATACTTTAGTAGTACACACATTACATTAACAGTAACAACAAAATAATCAACTTCTACATAAGTCCTAAAAATTTAAGGACAAAGCTTTTACCTTATACTGCAGGTTTGTTAACAAGAAGAAAGAACACTGGTATACATTCTCCAGTAAAACATTTAAAAAGGCAATTGATATACATTCCTCAAAAACAGAACTTAGACAGCTTCTAAACAAAAACCCATAGAATAAGAGCTCATGCCACGTGGAGCTCAGAGATAAATTATAAGCAGTTATGTTTGCAGAGTCACATGTGCATATAATTTCCTCACTTTTTTGTTGTAACTTGCCCCAAGATTGTTATGTTAAATTTCAGACATAAGCTATTTAAAAACAAAGAAGCAGAAGCAGTTAACATTACTTTAACAATTCTTTGAAATTACACAAAAAACAAGGTATGTTGCTAAAAATTAATATGTAATGCAAATGTATTGGATATATTTAAGTTAAAATTAAAAATTATTGCACTTTTCCAGATTCCCTGTATTTTAAAATAGCGATCTATTTATCAGAAAGGTCAAAATGTTGAGAGCATTCCAAATTCATTTTTCTGTTAAAGCGAGAAAGAATTCAAACCAATTCCACAGAAATCTAAGGCTCAACATAGTTATTGTAAAAAAAAAAAAAAAATCCAAATCATAAACAACCTTCCACTGACCAATACTTAACATGTTTTCATTGTTTAATCTAAAATCTACATAATGGGAGCAACCTCAAAAGTAACAAAGTCAGTTTTGAATGTAGAGTCCAAGCAAAAATTTAACTTTAAGGGAAGTTAAGATTAGCACCTGATGAACAAAAAAATTGAGATGAACAGCAAATGTTATTGACGGAAAAGCAGCCCCAGGAAGAAAACGTTAAGGAAAACAACAAATCGGAAATTGATAAGTGAATTTGTAATCAGCAAGGGCAGTGTTAGGTCCAGACTAGCAAGGACATAAAATGAAAGTGAGAGGAAAAAAAGAAAACACGTTGAAATGAGTACGTGTACACTATATATATATTCTATTTATTCTTTATTGAAATCTCAAAAAAAAAAAAAAAAAACACACTGAGGCAAAACCTCACTTTAACAGTTCTGATTTGCATAAAACAGTAAATTACTGACAGTACAAAATGTTAAAATACTACAAGTTAAATAAAACAATATGTAAAAAGCATTAAATAAAATAATTTATTTCTAATACAACCAAATACATAATTAAATACTTAACATGTTTTAGTGTAACAAGTCTATCCAATCTGAAATATCCTGAGACTAAACAACACTGCAGCTAAAAGCAGTCTTTCACAGATTAGAAAACCATGAAAAATATACAACACATGTAACTGCATAGCTCAAGTACTGTAGGTATAAGTAATAAAATGTTTTAAAAAATCTGTATTACTTATACATTTTCTAGGAAAAAAAAATCTAAGCAATACAAAATTATAGGCTACTAACATTAATATTGTTGTATTCATTTTTAAGACATGACTAATGCTTTTAAAATACTGGCAAAACAATACATGGTCAAATAGCTTACTAATCTCAAAAAGCAGAGATCAATCAGTGTGCTAAAAGAGCAAACAAGCAGATGGGGCTAAAAGGGTCATAATAGTGTACCCTAAAGTAAGTAAAGCAGCTGTGAACACAAATGCACCAAACACTTAACTGCATTGTGGTAAGTCTAAAAAGCTATCTTTGGATAATTTTTAATATGTATTCATTTACTGTTTTAATTCATACAGAGAACTGACTGGGGAAGCAGTAGATTGAATGTGCCTTCTGTGAAAAAGCAGCAGGGTACACATGAAGATGTATTTAATAATGAAGAAAGAATGGTACATATCACTGCGGTGGGTTGGCACGCTGCCCAGGATTGGTTCCTGCCTTGTGCCCTGTGTTGGCTGGGATTGGCTCCAGCAGACCCCCGTGACCCTGGGTTCAGATTCAGCGGGTTGGAAAATGGATGGATGGATGGTACATATCAGCATAGTAAATCATGTACTCATTGAAAGCTTCTTCTATGTAATGCTACTAGAAATTAATTATTTTACATTTTGCTTGATGTATGTCATTTTTTGCAGTATTTATTTCCAATACTCAAATAACCTAACTTTGTGTCTTTGGGATATTGGAAGGACACCAGGGTATCTGTGGAATAACATGTGAAGACAAGGGGAGAGTTACTGCCCAGGCTGGGTTTAAATCTAGTTTCTGGAGCTGTAACAAAGTAGCACTAACTATTATACCATCACAATGCTTCATATTATTTAAGTACACAATATACAAAAGAATCAGCTTTATTGAGGTGAGAGGAATAATAGAGGGAAAAAAAATAATAATGGTGGTATGCAGTGGTAATATGAAAAAAATAAAGAACAAAACGGAAATGGGACGGCCTAGCGGCTGGCACTACTGCTTCACAGATGCAGTACTCCAAGGTCAGATCTGGTAGAGTTTCAGTCCATGTAGAGCTTGAACATTCTTTTCATGTCTTCATGGGTTTTCCGAATGATACTCCAGTTCTCCTCCCGCATTTCCAAAGACATACAAGTTAGGTAAACTAGAAATTTCAAATTGGTCTTGAGTATGTGTGTGTGTGCCCAGTGTTATCAGGACTGGCACAAGACTAAATTTAATGAATAACATTTGAGAATATTACATAGCAAATTGAGACATCACTGATTTAAACAAGAAGCTAAATATTAAAGCAACCATGATTACTGGTACATTAAATTGATGAGAAAAGGTGCTAAATATTCATACAAGTTCAGTGAGCTGTTTTATAACATTTTAGACATTTAGATTTGTTGCAGATTCAAGCATTGTTTAAATATTTAGATTTACTGCATGCTCAATTGAAGAAATAAACACTTCATTGGATGAACAAAATTCAGCTGGTAAAATATAGCCATGCAAATGCTAAAATGCACGGCAGCACCGACACATACCAATGATACTGCATATGAAAATTAACATAATTCAGAGTTGCTGTTGAACAGGTGCGGTACAACAGCAAACAAGGACCTGTGAATTGTATGATACGGAACAGAGTATCACTGAGGTTTTTAAGTTAAGTGTTTCAGGTCAAGTACTAATCTAATCTGTGTTTACTGCTACACAAAACCCATTTCATGAGGCAGAGAAAAATAATCACTGAACAATTACTGATTAACAAAAGGTGCATCTCTGTGGAAGAGGTGCTTCATTTTTCATACTCAAGACCTATCTCATGTGATTTATGCAAATACAGTACTTATATCGCAGGCCATGCTAAATATGAGAAAAATTATTCCCTTGTCCTCTTGATTATTTGAGAGGAAAAAGTGTACAAAACTTGATTTTTGGAATTGGTCACATTCACTGTTACTTTTCTAATCTGCACTAAATTGACTATGCAGCCTACTCCTCAAATAAGATTTCCAGAAACAGAAAATACAGACAGACAGAGATAAATAAACAGTTCATTTTTGTTTTATACACAACTACGTAACAATAGCTAATGGTGTCCTCTAAACATTTACTAAATGACAGGCCACTAACAGTATTTTTGACCAAATAAAGTTGGATTAATTTGGGACACATTTACAAGAAGTCTTGTTGAAATAATGTGTAACTGTAGGCATCATTTAGACTGAAATGTAGGTCATACATTTAACCACATACTTGCATTCCCAGAAATCCAAGATACATTTTGTTCAATTTTCTCATGTTCTGAGTTAGTTAAGTCATAAATACAAAAAGAGAAATTTAAAAGATTAAAAAACAATTGACCTAAAAGAATATGGCAATTGTTCACGTATCCTTTGCCTGAAAATACCGTGTTTTCCTTTTGCCATAGTAAAAGAGCACCAGAGAATGGTTGCCATGTTACTAAAATGATTTAAACCAATGGCACTTTGGGGAAGACAATATAATGGCATCTGTGTTACAAAGCATCATTCATGGGAATCTACTCTTTTATAGGTTGCTCTAGGCCAACATGTCAGACCTAAAACTCTATCCACAAGAAGAATAGCCATCAAGCTACAAAGAGTACTATATAAATGGGAGTGAAATGAAAAAGAAAAGGTCCCTAAGACTATAATGTGACCTTGAGCCATTTACTGTCATCTGTACATGCAAAGATTTATTAACAACAGAAATCTTACTGAAAGGGAAAATACATTTCTCAGAGTTGATTACAAAAGCAAAGCTTTGTTTGGATGTTTGTAAAGAACAAGAAATGGGAACAAGGGCATAAAGAATGCTAATGGTAGTAATACCGGTACTACCAAATACAAACCAAAAAAACTCAAAATAAGTTAATGACCTAACAAGTGACAGATGCCCTATCCAACCATGAATATACTTTCTATAAGCAAATTCATTGGGTTAATAATTAAAAACCAGTGGAATTTTAAATCAATTAATATGCTGTGTCTACACTTATCAGTAACTTACTCTTGTATCTACACTAAGCATGATTTTCCACTTTATAACTTGTTATTAGATATGATTTAGGGAACTGCCACAATGCCTTAAACAGCAGTTCTTTGTCTTCATATAGAATTATTTTTCACCTTGTCATTTTTAAAATTAGATCCTTTTAGTTCCAATGAAAGACGATAGTACTCTGCTTCCACGGGATCAAGCATACAATCAGTCCCTTCTTGAACACAAGTGTCTAATAAAGCTGAATATGTGTGTCTGCTTGTAACAGTACAGACAACTCAAACTTTCTCAATGAAACATTAGAAAAAACCACTACCAAGAGATAAAAAGTACCACAAGAAAATCCTCTGAGGACACCCATGGGCGAATCTACTCTCAGGGCATTCTGGGAGCATGCCCAGGGGCCCGTGATGGCAAGGGGCCTTCTCACCTTAAACCAAGCTTGATGAAACAATAAAATATCTGCACACTGAAATGACTCCCCCACACTCAATGGAATGATGTAGACTCCAAGTACTGAAATGACAAAAGGGAATTGAGTCAAACGGTTGAGTCTCTGTACACGAAACGCAAGAGTGGAAAGAAAGAAAAAAAAAAAAAAAAAAAAAATTTTTATATTATTATTATTAATTAATTTATTAATTAAATTAATTATATATATATATATATATATATATATATATATATATATATATATATATATATATATATATATATATATATATATATATATATATATATATATATATATACACACACACACACATATATATATATATACATATATATATACGAGATGTGGCAGAAAAGTAATGTGACTGATTTTTTATTTACCAAAGTTTTTATTTTTTACAAACATCAATGTTATCCCCTTCAAAGTAGTTCCCTTGGGCAGCTACACACCGATGGAGACGTTGTTCTCACTGTTGGTAGCAGCGGTGGAAGTCTTCAACCGGTATGGTCTTCAGCATGTCCGTTACACTCTTTTGGATGTTTTCTAAAGTCCCGAAATGACATCCTTTGAGGACATTTTCAGTTTAGGAAAAAGGAAAAAGTCACACGGACTGAGGTCAGGTGAATAAGGGGGCTGGGGAACCACAGGAATGCCTTTTGAGGTCAAAAATTCTGTTATGGAGAGGGCAGTTTTTCGGCACCATTTTGGCACAGACCTTTCGCATGTGCAAATGTTCAGTCAAAATTTAATGAACGGTAAATCTGTTCAAATTTAATTGTTCACTCAACATTTTTAATGTTAAACGACGGTCTGATCTCACAAGAGTGTTCACACGTTCGATGTTTTTATTGGTTTTCGAAGTTAAAGTCCTCCCTGAACGGTGTTCATCTTCAACGTGTTTTCTGCCTTCCAAAAATGATTTGTGCCAGCGAAAAACTTGAACTTGGGATAAAGAATGTTCCCCATAGGCCTGTTTTAACTTTTCAAACGTCACACTTGCCGTTTAATGGCACAACGTTGCTCCAAATTCCGCTGTTCCATTTTGCGTGACACACAACCAAAAACACAACTTTGCTAATAGCAGTCACAAAAATCACGTAGTTAACGGAAGGAGTTGAAACACGCACTGAGCTATGGGAGGGTACTGATACACGTGCTCTATCAAAGACAACAGCGCAGCATTGCCAGATCGCTTGCAGTGTTGCCAGTCTCATTACTTTTCTGCCACACCTCGTACATATACATATACATAGGTTTGGATTTTTTTTTCTCCCTAAAAATAAAAACCATCATTTAAAAACTGCATTTTGTGTTTACTTGTGTTATATTTGACTAATGGTTAAATGTGTTTGACGATCAGAAACATTTTGTGTGACAAACATGCAAAAGAATAAGAAATCAGGAAGGGGGCAAATAGTTTTTCACACCACTGCATGTATATATATATATGGCCCTGTGTGAAAAAGTAATTGCCCCCTGAACCTCATATCTGGTTGGGTCACCCTTATCAGCAATAACTGCAATCAAGCGTTTGCGATAACTTGCAATGAGTCTTTTACAGCGCTCTGGAGGAATTTTGGCCAACTCATCTTTGCAGAATTGTTGTAATTCAGCTTTATTTGAGGGTTTTCTAGCATGAACCGCCTTTTTAAGGTCATGCCATAGCATCTCAATTGGATTCAGGTCAGGACTTTGACTAGGCCACTCCAAAGTCTTCATTTTGTTTTTCTTCAGCCATTCAGAGGTGGATTTGCTGGTGTGTTTTGGGTCATTGTCCTGTTGCAGCACCCAAGATCGCTTCAGCTTGAGTTGACGAACAGATGGCCGGACATTCTCCTTCAGGATTTTTTGGTAGACAGTAGAATTCATGGTTCCATTTATCACAGCAAGCCTTCCAGGTCCTGAAGCAGCAAAACAACCCCAGACCATCACACTACCACCTCCATATTTTACTGTTGCTATGATGTTCTTTTTCTGAAATGCTGTGTTCCTTTTACGCCAGATGTAACGGGACATTTGCCTTCCAAAAGTTCAACTTTTGCCTCATCAGTCCACAAGGTATTTTCCCAAAAGTCTTTGGCAATCATTGAAATGTTTCTTAGCAAAATTGAGACGAGCCCTAATGTTCTTTTTGCTTAACAGTGGTTTGCGTCTTGAAAATCTGCCATGCAGGCTGTTTTTGCCCAGTCTCTTTCTTATGGTGGAGTCGTGAACACTGACCATAATTGAGGCAAGTGAGGCCTGCAGTTCTTTAGACGTTGTACCGGGGTCTTTCGTAACCTCTCGGATGAGTCGTCTCTGCGCTCTTGGGGTAATTTTGGTCGGCCGGCCACTCCTGGGAAGGTTCACCACTGTTCCATGTTTTTGCCATTTGTGGATAATGGCTCTCACTGTGGTTCGCTGGAGTCCCAAAGCTTTAGAAATGGCTTTATAACCTTTACCAGACTGATAGATCTCAATTACTTCTGTTCTCATTTGTTCCTGAATTTCTTTGGATCTTGGCATGATGTCTAGCTTTTGAGGTGCTTTTGGTCTACTTCTCTGTGTCAGGCAGCTCCTATTTAAGTGATTTCTTGATTGAAACAGGTGTGGCAGTAATCAGGCCTGGGGGTGGCTACGGAAATTGAACTCAGGTGTGATACACCACAGTTAGGTTATTTTTTAACAAGGGGGCAAATACTTTTTCACACAGGGTTTGGATTTTTTTTCTCCCTAAATAATAAAAACCATCATTTAAAAACTGCATTTTGTGTTTACTTGTGTTATATTTGACTAATGGTTAAATGTGTTTGATGATCAGAAACATTTTGTGTGACAAACATGCAAAAGAATAAGAAATCAGGAAGGGGGCAAATAGTTTTTAACATATACTAGCATATATACTAACATATATACTAGCAAAATACCCACGCTTCACAGCGGCAAAGTACTGCCTTAAAAGTTTTATTAAGAAGAAATTTAAATCTTTTTAAACCGAGGGAAAATATACCAATAATTATTTGTTAAGGATCTCTTTGTATACCACATTGTGAGTTCAGCCCTCCGGTTGTAATATGACCAAGCTGTGCGCTGAGCTTACTCTTAAGCATGCAACGTACAGTTGGCCATATGAACAGTAATCTTGTTTCAAATCTCACAGCTTGGATTGCTGCTATCATAATCTGTTTGAGTTTTATGGTTTGTATCAATTACGACAGTATTTGTAGGACTTGTATTGAAGAGACATTCGGCATCTGTCAAGCGCTGTAAGTATACAACCAGTTTCATCGATAACTTCACATCCAGCTTTTGAGAGTTTAAACATTCATAGAAATCAAAGTGTCCACTACTGAAATTGTCACCTGTGAATCTAAGATGTTGAAGAGGCATTGGCGGTTGTCCAAAGGTGTAAAATATTTGGCCATTTCGGTACACTTGAAAGTGAAAACCGAACAATTCAGCAGTAGCCATCAACTCACATACAGATGCATAGGTGAATGGCTTAAGCATTTCATTCTTATAGTGCTCCAGTGTAGTATAATTATCTACTGTACCGTCATCAGTCCACACCTTGAACCTGTCCCAGTCATTCAATACATAAGACACAAAGTTCCTCCGGATAACAAAAGTGAGCCTGATATGGCCGTGCATTATGTAACAAAGAGAATGGAAAAAGTAGGTGCCATCTCCGGGCATGGAAACCACTCGGTAAGTGACAGTTCTTTGATCGATGGTGATTACCTCGATAGACATGTTAATGCGGGTACGGTTGGAATAATAAAGAAAATGGGTACCTGAATAATGTAAAGTAAGTTTAAAATACCTAGACAATAACTATAATCGTAATAAATGAACAATAAAACAGCGGAGAAGCCGTGGATTAAATAAAAAGGCTGTAGTTATCAGCAGGGAGACGTGAATCCCGTGGCGAAGCAAGAAAGGGAATGTAGAGACTGGAGCGACGGACGGCCTTATATAGGCAGGCAGCCAACAACGTGGGAGGCGTTTGGATGGGTGACCCAACGCCGCCTCACACGGTGACCGAGCTGCAGGCTATGGACGCATATATGTATGTAAGTAGGATTCAGTTAGCGTTGGGAACCCGCATATCAAATTTCTTGAAGATGGGCCCATAAGTAACAAAGACTGTTGAAAAGTTCAATATGGCGGCCGACAGTGGTATCACACCACCGAAATAAGTACCAAATTTCAGCCTTCTACCTACACGAGAATATGGAGAATTAGTGACGTTGGAAAGTTCAATATGGTGGCTAAAAGTGGCGTCATACCACCGAAATAAGTACGTACATTGGTTTTGGTTAGCACAGGGAACCCGCCTACCAAATTTCGTGAAGATGGGGCCATAAATAAGAAAGTTCAACATGGAGGACGTTGTTGACCGTTACGCGTAGAATTTCGAAATGAAACCTGCTTAACTTTTGTAAGTAAGTTGTAAGGAATGAGCCTGCCAAATGTCAGCCTTCTACCTAAACGGGAAGTTGGAGAATTAGTGACGTTTGGGAAATTCAATATGGCGGCCGACAGTGGCGTCATACCATTGAAATAAGTACGTACATCGGTTTCAGTTAGCGCAGGGAAGCCGCCTACCAAATTTCATGAAGATGGGGCAATAAATAAGAAAGTTCAACATGGCAGACGTTGTCAGCCGTTATCGACCGTTATGACTGTTACAATAGTTAAGCAGGTTTTATTTCGAAATTCTACGTGTAAGTAAGCTGTAAGGAATGAGCCTGGCGAATTTCAGCCTTCCACCCACACGGGAAGTTGGAGAATTAGCGATGAGTCAGTCAGTCAGTGAGGGCTTTGTCTTTTATTAGTATACTAGCAAAATACCCGCGCTTCGCAGCGGAGAAGTAGTGTGTTAAAGAAGCAATGAAAAAGAAAAGGAAACATTTTGAAAATAACGTAACATGATTGTCAATGTAATTGTTTTGTCACTGTTGTGAGTGATGAGTGTTGCTGTCATATATAAATATATATATATATTTACACACACACATACATACATACACACATATATATATATATATACATACATACATATATATATACATATATATATACACATACATACATACATACATACACACACACATATATAAACATATATATACATATACATACATATCTACATATATACACACACAGCTATTTCCTATCAGTGCAATACGCTGCTTGTTAAAACAGATAACTCCCGCTCTTACGTGCAAGTCTGCGTGGATATTATGAACTATCGTATTTGTTCAAGTTCTATTTAAATTTTAAATAGAAGGAATTTTTATTTAGTCGACAGAAATATCTTTTGTAGGAATGGTAAAAACAGACAGGAATATTATTCCTGAATAAATCAACTCAAACCTTAAACAACTTATAATATTTTGCTCTCCATAAAAATATATCCTGTCTAAATTATACAAGTTAGAAATAAAGTAAATGTTAAAAGAACAAACATTCAAATTTCTTTACTCTTATGTAATTTTATATAAAAAATAAACTTTTATTTTATTTTTATTTTATTTTAAATATCCCAAAAGATTTTGCTCTCCATAAAAATATATCCTGTCAAAATTATACAAATTCAAATATGAACATGCTGCATAACAAAACCTGGAAATATAAAATGTGTTCCTTTCAGCAATAACAAATCAAATCATTCAGTTGTCTTTGCTCATATGTCATTTTAGAGCTGGACGCCTGCCATCTTTTTTTGGCAACAAGTTCGTTTATGTTTGGTGTGAGGTTCTGTGTTGTGGAGATTCTCAGGATGGATTGCAGGTGCTCATCAGTGAGGCGACTCCTGTGTGCTGTTTTGTTAGTCTTTATCACTGAGAAGAGCATCTCACACAGATATGTGCTACCAAACATGCACAAGGTTCGAGCCGCATGTAGACGGACTTTTTTTGTTCTTCAAAGTCACCAAAGCGCCGTGTAAACTCAGTGCGCTCAGTTTATCAGCAAAGTGCGTATTTGGGAACACCGTAGTGACGACTTGGTTCAACATTACTTGGCAACAGGGAAAGTGGGGCAAGTTGCACTGGTGCATTTGTGTCTCCCATAAAAGCAGCTTCACTTGAAATCACTTTGTGATTGTGCACGGGTTAAAACGTCCGCTGAAGTGTCAGATTCTTCTTTAACTCTTCTGCTTTCTGTATCTTCTGCATTGCATTCAGGTCTTTCAGGTTACCCTGATGTTTTGTCTCATAGTGCCGTCTTAGATTAAATTCTGTAATTACAGCCACATTAGCTCCACAAATGAGACACACGGGTTCAGTAAACATATACTCAGCCTCCCATCGGTTTTTAAAGGCTCTATTTTCAGAATCAACTTTTCTCTTCAGCATCGTGTGAGCTAGCCGCAATAACTTGCAGCATCATAAGCTAGACTTGATTAACGCGGTAAGTGTTCGGCAAGGCAGCTGAAGCGCTGCATTATGGGATCTGTAGTTTATTGTGTTACCAGCGCTTCATATACCCGGCCATTAATAACAATAATACAGTATATAAAATGATCTCGCGGGCGGATATAATTACACGCGGGCGGATGTGGCCCGCGGCCCTTGAGTTTGACACATATGGACTAAATAGAACTTGAAAAGATATATTTTTTCAAATGTAATCTCGCAATTCAGATAGAGTTGACGCGCACTACAGCCTGCATGCCTCAATAAGTCATCCTCCCTCGCTCTTACTTTTTACCGTTCATCTAATGAATACACTGAGTATGGCTTTACCAAAACAATCATTGATGGCGAATAAAGTATCCATTATTCGAGTATGTAGATCGGGGTATATATTAGGCTTGGGCGGTAAAACGGTAATATGGTATCCCGCGGGATCTAAAAATAGCAACGGTGTCAGTTTCAATACCGTTATACCGTCATAAAAACAATGCACTTATATAGGAGACAAGGATTAAATATTAAATATAATTTATTTAATGGCTAAAAATGCATATGCGATGCGTGGTTGTCATCACGCGACAGCGTGGAGGAGAAAGAGAGAGGTGGGGAAAGATGGCGAGTCGCGCACCAAGTGACCTGGTCTCGAAAAAGAACACAACTTCTGCAGTTTGGCAGTATTTCGGGTTTCGGCCGAACGAGAAGGGAGAGGCGGTAAATATGGAAGAGGCAATTTGCAAATTGTGCAACAAAAAGGTGACCGCGAGAGATGGAAATACCTCGAACCTAAGGTCGCGTATACGAAACCACCATCCACTCACTGCTGCGAGGATGGACCCGAGTTCACTCAGTGCAACAGTTTCAACTCCTCCCGATGCAGGACCAACAACATTTAGGTCCACCGCCAGTACGCAGCCGACAATAATGGGGGCCTTCGGGAAAGCAACAAAGTACAAAAGGGACAGTGTCCGTTGGAAAACCTGTACTGATTCAGTGACAAAATACTTGGCGAAGGAAATGGTCTCTTTCCACACAGTGGAAAAAAAGTCCTTTACGGACATGGTAAAGGTCCTAGATGCCCAGTACGGGCTGCCTGGACGGAAATATTTCTCACAAACAGCCGTCCCACATTTATATAGTAAAGTTAGAGACAATGTTCAAGTGCTGCTGTCAGCGTCACACAGTTATTCCTTAACAACTGACATGTGGTCGTCAGTTAACATGACACCATATATGTCTCTGACTGTCCATACTATTACACCTGACTGGAAACTTGAATCCAAATGCCTCCAAACTACGTATTTTCCTGAGAGTCATACAGTGGACAATCTTGCTGCTGCGCTCAGAGCTGCACTTCAGGAATGGCAACTTGACGAGAAAAAACTTTCAGCCATAACCACTGACAACGCTGCCAACATTCATGCCGCAATCAGGTCCCTGCATTGGCCGTGGCTATGCTGCTTCGTCACAATCTAAACTTGGCTGTCACAAATGGATTGCATGACCAGAGGCAAAAAACCGAGCGCGCCCTCGGACTATGCCGTAATATTGTCGGGGCCTTTTCACACAGCTGGCAACGTAAGCATGAACTTCACAAGAAGCAAGTGGACTTGGGACTCCCAAAACATAGTCTCATAACGGTAAGCATAAAACATGCAGAGAGTTCCTCAGGGGCAGGGGCTCAAATATAAAAAAAAGGATATATATATATATATATATATATATATATATATATATATATATATATATATATATATATATATATATATATGCTTTGCATCACATAAATTATATTGAAAAGTAGGCTATATTAAAATAGAAAACCATTTTTTAAATTGTAATTTTTTTCCTGTATTTTTTATCAAGTAAATGCAGGCTTGATGCTCATAAGGGACTTATTTAGCCTAAAATAAATGTGCATGCAAATTTGACCAAGTGGAATAATATACGTTAATGGACTTATTTATTTATGCATTCATTCGTTTATTTAGGCCTATTTATTCATTCATTCGTTTATTAACGAATGAATTGGCCTAAATAAAATGAATTTCGTTTATTTATGCCTATTTATTCATTCATTCTTTTATTTATGCCTATTTATTCATTCATTTGTTTATGCCTATTTATTCATTCACTTGTTTATTTAGGCCTGTTCATTCATTTAATCATTTATTCATCATTCATTAATTAATTCATCCATCCATCCATCCGTCGGCAGGACTGCGCAACTCGCTGGGGCTCCAAACTGGCAATGGTGGAGCGAATCCTTGAGCAGGCCCAAGCGATCAGACACGTCCTGTCTGATGACAGAAGGAGCAGCCTGTCCCTGACCTGGCAGGACATGGACGTCTTGAAAGCTGTTCACGAAGCACTGAAACCAGTCGGTGACTTCACTGATATTTTGTCAGGAGAAAATATGTGACCAGTTCCTGTATCCTCCCCATACTACAGCTCTGCAGGGACAATGTGTTGGCTGCGTCAGAAAATGATCCCCAGCTAACAAAGTCAATCAAAACTGGAATTCTAACAAAGCTGGAGGCCAAGTATGAATCCAATTCAGTGCGCAAAATATTGTGAAAATGCACTTTCCTCGACCCTCGTTACCGTGGAGGATATGAGACGGATGACAACGAATTGGCTGAGACCAAGGCTGAATTACAGGCTGAGATCGTGAGCTTAGAGGCAGCAAGTCCAGTGGCCATCAGAGTGGAAGAGGGAGAGGAGCAGCCTGCACCCTCACGAAAAAAGATGACTTTGGGGAGTATGCTGCAAAAAAAATCTGATGCAATGGCAGGTCCCGTCGGCACCGTAGAGGACCGAGTTGGAGCTGAAATAACAGCCTACTTTTTGGAGCCAGTTACTCAAGGAGACGAGGACCCACTTTCTGGTGGGCGTTTTCCCCAGATGTCACGAGTGGCACGAAAGTACCTGTGTGTCTGTGCCACAAGCACACCATCGGAGCGGGTTTTCAGCACCGCAGGTAAAGTTGTCGGTCCACAACGTGCCCTGTTAAAGCCGGACAAAGTAAACATGCTGGTTCTTCTAGCGAGAAATCTTGAATAGATTGATGCCACTTGGCATTCGTTCCTTTTCGCACTGTGTTTATTTTTATTTAATTGATTCAGGTATTTTTATTTGGTTTACGTTAAAAACGATATTGGAAAGAAGACGTTTTTGTTTAGGACTATTGCTTTGCAATACTTTTTATAATATGGATGATGTTTATGTTAATTCAACTCTGGTTGACTGTTGTGGGTCTAGTTGCACTTTTTTATAAGCTGCTCATCTTTGTTATTAAAAGTTGTTCAGGCGGTGTGATTTAATTTAATTGATTTGTGTGCTGCTCTCAGGAAAACTGTTCTGGATGTTTATGTTAATTTAATTCTGTTTGACTGTTGTATTTGCACTTTTTTATAAACTGCTATTTGTTGCTAATAAAATTTGTTAATATTGTTCTGCATGTTATTTTGTTATTGTTTCAGTATTAGTGTTTGATATTCAGTTTCTGAACGGTTTAGGCACAAGCCAACAGTTTGGTGACGCTGTCTGAGCCTTACGTCACAATTTTTTTATTATTCACGGTAATACCATATATATATATATATATATATATAAACACATATATATATATATATATATATAACATATATATATATATATATATATATATATATATAAACAATATATATATACATATATATATACATATATATATATATATATATATATATATATATATATATATATATATATATATATATATATATATATATACATATATATATATATATATATATATATATATATATATATATATATATATATATATATACACACATACATACATATATACATATATATATATATATATATATATATATATATATATATATATATATATATATATATATATATACACCCGCAGATCGAACGGAGACGAGTGTGTTAAATAAGCTATGAAAAGAAAAGGGAACATTTTAAAAATAACTTAACATGACTGTCAATATACAGTAATTGTTTTGTGAGTTTTACTGAGTGTTGCTGTCATCA
The DNA here is from genome assembly GCF_016835505.1 of Polypterus senegalus. Taxonomy (NCBI): domain Eukaryota; kingdom Metazoa; phylum Chordata; class Cladistia; order Polypteriformes; family Polypteridae; genus Polypterus; species Polypterus senegalus. The sequence continues at coordinate 217,009,705 of NC_053154.1, read as the reverse complement.
AGGATTTGATTATCATTATTTCTTTCAATCAGGTTCGTATTTGTAAGATGTGTTGTGTTCAAGTTACATTCCGTGTTTGTCAATCGTTGTAAAGATGACAGGTTTCATTTATCGATTCGTTTCTTACTGCATCAATAAACAGCTCGTCTTCTTCTTTATCTGAGACCCGACACACTGCATGCACAAGTTTTTTTTTTTTACACCGTCTTCCATTAGCGGGACATTGACTTTTTCCACCGTGTGCTTTGTTTCCACAGTAGCTGCATTTATGAATATGCTTGTATGTATCAGACGCCTTCATATTTTTTGCTGCCTTTTCAATTGTGTAATTCGTTTTTTGTTCAGCGCTCTTTGGAACTGTTCCTTTTTGTCTGTGCACTGCGTCAGTTCACATGAGCCACTCGGTGTACATGCATCGAAGTTTCCCAGCTGTGCTGGTGCCATGTCGTGCTATGTCCATGGCTGTATCTAATGTTACCAAAGTCCCGGCACTTAAAACTTTCTCTCGCAGTTTTGCTGAGTTTGTGCCAAACACCACCCTGACCATCTCATCTTCCTCTCCATAAACACAGTCCTTCACCCGTGAATATTTAGTGGGAGTTTGCTATTGGATTGCCGTTGACGGACGGCCTTATATGGGTAGGCACTAAATTACAAACGCCAGCGCAGCCTGTCTATGAACTTAATTTAAAGTTTAGGTTTACATCGTGCTTTGTTTCCGAAGTAGCAGAACTCATGAATATGGTTGTATATGTCACTCGCTCGCTTCTTATTGTTTCGCTGCCTTCTCAATTATATAATGCATGTTTTCTTCAGCGCTTTTTGGGCCCTCACGGGTTTCAAGCTCATCTCCATTACAGTAAATGGAGAAAAACAGCTTCCAGTTATGACCATAATGCGTAGAATTTCGATATGAAACCTGCCCAACTTTTGTAAGGAAGCTGTAAGGAATAACCCTACCAAATTTCAGCCTTCTACCTACACGAGAAGTTGGAGAATTAGTGATGAGTGAGTGAGTGAGTGAGTGAGTGAGTGAGTGCGTGCTTTTCCGTTTATTAGTATAGATATATATATATATCAACGTGGGGGGTGTTTGGGGGTGGGGGAATGGAGGGTATTGGGTGTAAAGTCTTGTTTATTATGAATATGTTCTTCTTAAGTTTGCATATGCTGGATTTATGTCCAAGTGTCTGTTGATGGCGTTCTCATTTGATAACCAGGATTCGGCCAGCTCTCTGGCACTTTTCGTACTGGCCTTGAATTTTACTTGTACATTGTAAAAAGTTAAATGTATGTCCTATTGATTTAGTATGCATATAGATCAATGATAGCGAGTCCTTTCTTCTGACGGCGTTGCCGTGTTCCTGTATACGTGTTGCGATTCTTTTTGATGTTTGTCCTATGTATAACGCTGAGCATGAACTGCATGGAATGTTGTACACTGCATTTCGTGTTTCTGCTGTCGATGTCTTGTTTTTAGCATTGAAGAGGACGGTGCGCAGATTGTTTGTGGGTTTGTGTGCTATTCTGACGCCTGACTTGGCCAGGATGCGCGCTGCACCTTCAGACACCTTGTGGTGATAAAGGAGTGAGTGCCAGGTGGGGTGGAGGTTCTGATTCAAGTCAATTGTTTGCTGAGTTTTTTGGCGTCTTCTGTGTAGGCTTCGATTAATGAATGTTTTTGAGTATTCGTTTGAAGTGAAAAAATGGAAGAGATAGAGTCTCTCATTCATTTTTGTTTCCTACGTATTACAATGGGTATAGACTCTTCTAAATAGAGTTTTAACACAGCTCCGTTTATGAGATACAGGGTGGTTGCTGGTGAAGTGTAATATCTTGTCTGCATAGCATACTTTATGGTAAACACTTGCGGTCAGGGTGGCGTCATTATTTCTTTCGATGTACAGTAGGTGTCCAGGAAGCTGATGTGTCGGTTAATTTCTTTTTCCATTATGAATTGGACTGCAGGGAATATTGTGTTGATGTGGTTGTAGAATTCATTCAGCTGATCATTTTTTTGGGACGAGACGTAACTTTTTCAGAGAGATACATTGACGAGACATTGTGCCAACAGATTTAAATCACTCCTGGGGCCGGAAATAAAAGACAAAGAGTAGATGACAAAGTAGAATGTCGTAAAGAATTCAAAAACGTTGCCGTGATACACATGCAGAGCAGGTTAGAGATAATGAAGTGCTAAAATTCGAAAGTCTGAAAAAAAATGATAACAAAGATCGCATTTGCGCAAACAAAGTCGGAGATTTGTAGATAGTCTAATTTGTGTTGCCATCAGGGAAAAGATAGTGTTTCTTCCCAAAGAAGAGACATATCCGCAAGAAAGATTTGTTGTTTGGTGAAAGTGAAATCCACGTACGGTAGCGGCAGAGACGCGAAGTGGCTGGCGTGCAGCACAGGCCGGGGGGTTGGCAAGCGAAGAGACAGACAGATACATACATACATACATACATACACTGGAGCCAAACTGGCACTCTCTTGCTCCATAACTTTATTTACATGTCTAGTTTGTGCTGCGTAGCTGCATTCGCATGGTAAGGTTAATCCAAATTACTTTTGCCAATGGCGTATTGGTGTGCATTTTTATTAAAGTATTATCCACTAAAAAACTGACATAAATAATAATGAATACATTTTCAAAAATCTAAATTTTATAAATAAATTTGATTTTAATGAAAATAGAATAATACATTTTAAACAGTTTGCATATATTACCGGTATCTCTATTATCTAGATTGTGTTTTTTCTTTAGTTCTAAGGCAAAAGAAAGAGGGAGAGGTCCATAAAAATTTTTAAATAATTGGCCATGAAATAAGAAAGCAAAAACAAAAAGGTATACAGTATCATTTGAACAGTGAATATACTGTGGTACACAATACCTAAAAAAGGTAAAAAAACAAAACAAAACAGGTCTTTCAATCATTAAGACTTTAATCCATACATATTTTATACGTTTTTCCATTAAGTAAACACACTGAAAGATTAAAGAGATATAACACATTAAAATATTGTTTAATTGAATCAATGTAAAATAAACAGGTCAACTTACATCACTAAAACAGTAGCTAATGCATGCACACCTTTTTAGAAACATTTCACTTTCAGCTGTAAATGAAGAGACAAACACATTTCATACAAAGCTATAAAAAGGTACAAGGCAGAATAAACCACATCTTGCTAAAAGCCACAATGCATACCAAAATGCAAGCTGATTTTTTCATCAGAGACAAAAAGGAAATATTCAAGTTATAGTATAACTGAAAAGAATCTAAACCAGAATCTGGACTTACTTTTGACAATTGACAAGCTCACATCTATCCACTAACAATACAAAAGCAACCCCGCTTCCATGGTATGAACTACTTCTAATGAACACAAACTTTATTTGTACCTTTAAAGGCGAGTCAAATGTGTATGGCAGTACAGGTAATAAGATTAAAGGCTTACAAAGATGAATTCTGTCAGCAACACTGCAATCTCCACAGTACCAAGTTATGAAGCCTAATTTTTTGTGTCTTACATTTTTAAGTTAAGAATTTGGAATACACAATGCATAATTTCCCCATCTCCACCTACAAACGCTCAACTGCCACTTAAGAGCACACCTAATAAGATAACATAAGACTGCTGCTGGATTACAATCCTAAAATTGGAGACATAATGCTGTATTCCAAAGAGTGAAACATGAGAACAATGTGATATGTATGGACAACTGAATTATGTAAAACATTTAGAGAATATGCAAATAAAGAGGTGGAAAAAACAAAGCATGAAATTGTATCAAGCACCAAGTTACAGAAACCTACTGGCAAAGATAGTTTAAAAAATTGTCCAATGACATCCAATAGGAATAAATACTTTACTGTTTTGTTACATTACAGTATATGTTACTTAGGAGCATGATGTCCTGAATGTAGGAATCAACACTGTATGAAGTGACAATCTATCACAGGACACTGTCACCAACAAAAAGCCATTTTAAAATTACTGATTAAATCAGTACATACAGCTTGGGGTTCCTACAGGACAACCCACACAGACACAGTGGAAAATAAACAAACATGGCTTGGGTAGATAACTGAACCAAGGAGTAAGGCAACAGCTCTAAACATTATACTACCATATTTTGCTCAATTATGAAGTCCATATACAGTACATAGTTCTTGCTTGAACTGAATATATTAAACATAGCAAATAAAAATTACATTTGTCCACACAAATATTACCACTTCTTCAAAATGTTTGATGTGTACGTTTTACACAATTGTTTACAGGTATTTGTGATTTTCACAATAATCTGATACTCAATAACTATTTTCAACTTAAAAGTGGAGTATTCACTTCATTTGACAGTCAATAATCGTTCTCATAAAGGAGTTATACCTCTCCAGATAATACCTCTTTTTAAGTTTTAAGTGTTTTGCATACTACTTTTAACTGTAACATTTTATAAGTAGACGGTGCCTTAACCTTATTTAGTTTACAACTGTGCCTTCCTCAGACTTTTCTTGTAATACAGAAACACTTTCATAAATGAAAATTGTACATATTTCATAAGCAAATGGTTATCAAAAATAATGACTTACTGATGCATACTTTTCTTAGGATACTAGCAATATAAAATTTATATTTGCATGAACACTCCTCCTTACATGTATAAACAATACAAGCTGCAAAGACAAAGCATAAAAGAAAAAAAAAAAATCATGAAAAATCTGACCAAAATATACCGTATCTGCATCAGAGAATCATTTCTGCATGCATGAGCAAGAAAGCAACATTTAAGTATTTTAAAGATATTCTTCAATAGCAGCCAAATCACTTGAATTTTATGTCAAACTAGCAACAAACTTGACAAGGTTAAATGGTTTTCCTCGGTACACACTGTGTACTTCCTAACCTGAAATGCCTGGGACCAGAATTATGCAATGTTTTTTAAGAGGTATTAACAGAATACCTGTATCAACCCTGAAGCTTACGAAAAAACTTGTAATCATAGGCCACCTTAAATTAGTCTGCACCTCTCCATTAGCATCTTTTGTTTTGTAAATGTGTCTATCAGCACAAGCAGCAAGCATCCCCCCACTGCCACAGCTCAACTCGGACAAAACGTTTTCCCAGCTCAAGTCTGTTTGTTTATCTGGGTGTGAGGTGCCTGGAGTTGTACAGGGTAAATAATATATTATTATTTGGAACATATGCATTTCATGTGTGTTCCATATCTACAACGATCTATGTAAATGTAGGATAACAGGAAATGTGAGGAAAGAAATATTGAACACATACCTAAAACAAACTTTTTTCATGTTATAGTATAATGTGTCAAGACTGAAGTCCAAATATCAAATTTTACACTTTTACAAAAGGTACACATATAAACAAAACAATTGCTCTTTTATTCAATTATATAACGGAAGAAAAAGAAATTGGGTTAGGGTATGAACTACTGATTCATAGTCAAGAGGTTGCTGGTTCGATTCCGTGCACTTCCTAGAATTACCATTTTGAGTAGTGAGCTGCTCTTATTGTTACTATATTAGAGTAAAAATATATATTTGATTTACATCTGAGGAAACATTTACAAGAACCTGTAATAAACAGAAATAAAAATGCACATTAAAATGATTACAAACTTTAAATTCTCTCTGTAAAATAGACAAACTATATTGTCAATTTACAAACTTTAAATTCTCTCTGTAAAATAGACAAACTATATTGTCAATGTCTCAACTATCCGCTAACTGATCCATCAAAAATCCTGTGCAAATGTTTATGTGCAACACATGAGTTCACTTAGAAGAGTTCTGCTAAAACAGATTTCATATGAGGCGAAGTGAAGTGGTAGAAGCTGTTTACACTGAGGTGGCATTCAGTATAACTCTTCCAAGGCACTTCTTTCTAGTGAGATGAGGGCAGCAAGACTGTCATCAGGCTGTCGGTAAAGATTTAAGAGATGTTGAAGAAGCCTAGAACCATTATACTTACATGCTGCTCAAATAGCAAGAATTTCTCAAGTTACCTAGCTTTACAACATTAAAGGAACAATTGTAAAAACAGCAAAGTGTAAATGTGTAACTTAAGGTTTTGTTTGACCCTTGCTACACTTCAGGGTGCTTCCTCAGGTGTTCATGCATTATGCTAGTACTGTTGTGGAACACCATCTTTTTTTTTTTTAAAATCAATGAACTACCATTTTTCCAGATTTTCAGATGAAATAGTCTCACACAGAGAAAAAGATTGCCTAATACTTCTAGGATCCTTCTTCTGAATATGGTGCAGCTGGCACCATGATTAGCCTACTCAAAAACAGTGCAGACTGCCCCTGTATGCCAGCATGCAATGTGGTGGAGGGGCAGGAGCACCAAGTCAATTCAGAAAAAATAATTTGATTGAAATTATTAGTTGATTACATCAATTAATTACAGCAGTCATATTTTTAATAAACTGATAAAGTTTAATATTTTTCATTTGATCTAAACTGGTGTAGAAACTATTAATCACTAATGTACAGTACTATCTATTTTTTTACAAAGCCATTTGTTTTTCTATTCATTTTTGTGTTACTTTTTAATGTTAAGTCATCAAATTGTGGCTTTTCCCAAATAATGCATCATATCATAATTTGACACCTGCTCACTCCCCTATCTGTTTCTCTCATCTATTCCCTACTCCTATTCAGCTCAAAGGAACATAGGGTATTAGGCATGCAACCTGATGTTTTACCAAAACAAGATGTTACACATTTTACAATAAGCATAAGACATTTTCATATACAAGAACAATTTGTTTTAAATTTCACTTTTGTTTTAATTTTCACTCCATAAATATCTGGCAGTGTAAGTAACAAACAAGTGTGCATTATGGTGACAGGGGAAATACAAGTCCCCTGCAAATCTGACCAGAAAAAAGTAAAGTTTATGAATGGATAAAAATAATATTCAAAATACTTAACTAAATATTGTTCACCATGAAATAAGCAATTTAAATCATTTAAAGATTTATAAAATATCAAATAGCAAATTTTCATAAATTTACAACACTAAATAAATTAATCATTTCTATTGAGCATGGTTACATCTGTTTTAAGAGAACAAAGTCAGGATTAAAATATTTCAAACAGCAAAGTTTAAGGGATTCCAACTGATACTAACTGCATTTTTATGCTATAAAACTCTACAGAATGAACACAAAAACAAAAGTCAAGAAAATTAATCAGAGTGAGTTTCACAGCAGTCCTCTCTGAACTATTAAATAAATGTGACCACTGCAAAAATTATGTCTTGAATGGCAATGCACACTGTTGGTTACAGTATAATGTAGTGGAAGTCAATCGGCAAGCCAAAAATTAAACAAAACAGCTTACAGTTTCTTCTGCAATAAGCTGCACTGCAGCTTATTTACCTACATGTAGAAAACAAAGGCCTGTGTCGTTTAGCACCTCAAGGTAAGGAAACAAGACTAGTTGGTATTGGCAATAGCTGTTGATTTACTGGTTAAAATAAATCCTCAAATAAAGTGACAACGTTTGGGTAGTGACTAAAAGAATGAGACTGCAAGTACAAACAGCTGAAAATGATGTTCCTGTGTATGGTTGTTGGGCTCATTCAATATAAAGAGCTGGAAACATGGGGGTATCTTGGAGTAAAACTGCTGCTTTTATGGATTGAAAGGAGCAATGGGATGGAACTTAGGCATGCAAGTAGAATACAACTTGGCAACGCTGTTAGGAGATGGACCGGGCACAGCCCACTTTGAGAAGACTAAGTGGCAGACTCAGAACAGGCTGGAGGGATTATATTTCTCGATTGTACTGGGAACACCAGGGTATTCCCCTATGAAGGTCTGCATCAAGATCTGGGAGAGACGTAGGCCTGGTCAGCCCAGTTTAGTTTGCTGCTACTGTTATCTGCACAAGGAAAAGGAGAAAGAAGATTATGTGATAAATCAATTTTTAATGGCTGCAATACAGTAATTGTGTCTGCCACTCAAACAGGTGTTATTCATGCATTTCAGATGGCTGAAATGTTCTACTTCAAGAAGGAGCAAACAGCATACATTAAAGTGATCAGGATTCTAGAGCTTTGTTGTAGAATGAAAAAATATATAAATGGGCAAAAACAAAATAAAATATCAGTACCATATTAAAAAGGTACTAGAAGTGCATCAAAATTCACCAAATCTGCCTGCAACAAATAAAAGTATCCTATTATAACCTGTACTTCTAAAATTCGTTGCAGCAGCAAACTTAAAAGTAATATCTATTACCAAAACAACCAATTAAAATAAATAAGCACAAGGACAAATCAGAGTTCTCAAATAAATTCTCTAAAAGTAAACAGACCTAAAATGAATACAAGTACTTTTTTCTAGGCATTACACTTCGTAAAAAATTATCAGAATGGCATGGATTATGTGGCAGTTAATTCACCCTTGACACCTGGAACTGACATATGCCTTCAGTGATTTGTTCGTGATCAAATAGCCCGAAGAGACTAAAATCCACATACTATATAAATGCACGTGTTCAGATTGTGGTTTGACTACCCAGACCCAGGGTAATTAACAATATGGGTAATCGGGTGAGTGATCGGATCAATGAGACCTGGGGGGTATCATCCTAAAAAAACTAACAACGAAACACTGGGTTCAACCTACACAAAATCTTGATGGTGGCATTTCATCATTATTCCATCAGTTTAGCAAGAATTTAACAAACACCTATGCAAAAATAAATAGAGAAACTCATTAATAAATAAATTACCTTAAGTTCCCATATAGGTGCTGACATTTGCTTTCTGTGCAGCCTGTGGTGGACCCAGTTAAAAACATGAAATCGACAGGTGTCACCTTAATGCAGGGATTTTTAATCTGCGTCCCAAGAACATGGTGCCCACATAAGCTCCAGGATGTTACTGGCATCTAGTCGCAAACCATTTGTATTACCATTGGTCATTCCTCCACATGTTTATGTTTAGCGAATGTTTAACAGCGCCCTATATGTAAAGGCTCATAATTCTCTCAAACTGTGTGTCTGTCAAATCAGTTTATTTGAACATTTTACACTGCTTCATGAGTACTTTGCATTGAACGAAAACTTCAAATTTCATGTATACAAACAATTTAAAATCACATGCAATTACAGGTCTACGTGGAGTACGCAATGACTACTCAACTGCTGAGACTGAAATCAACATCCAGTCCCCCCACTTTCCTCGTGCAGTTGCAAGGGGTCCTTGGACCTTCCGAAATGCAAGCTGCAGTCCCATCCTCCATTGCTTTTAGCTGGTCTACTCACACATGTTTTTCAAATTCCACCCAAGTTTACAGGTGATCTTTCGCAGTTTTCTACTTCTGGAATATCGAATGCATCCCATATTGTGCCGTCTAGTACAAAAGGTTAAGTACCCCTGGCTAAAGCTGATGATACTTTATATGACTTCTAGTTGTGGGTTATTTTGGATTTGTCGACAGCAGTTGCTGATCTTGAAAACTGACCATGTCAATTTAAAGAACAGAAAAAAAATGACTTCCTATGTCAACTTTACTGACTAAGTTCTGACTTTCGAGGACAATTGTGCTCATCGATTTTTTGTGACAGTCAAGAACGTGCTACCTGACCAGTATTGTGAGTTGAGACAAACTGTGTCCTTTTTTCTTTTTTCCATTCTGTTTTAGTACATAAAACACAAGACATCAGAAAGACCAGTCTCACTTTTGTTTGTGAAGTTCAAAACATTCGTGTTCCTTATTCCTCGTCACTACATTCTAAGCAATGTACTTCCAAATAAGCATTTATTGGTTGTCAGATCTCATTAACACACACCCCACACCTAAGACAAAAGACTAAATCAAATCTGTTTGATTTTAATGGAATGAATCCTAGGCAAGTTGGACTCACTTGATCAGTATGTCACATTAACTGATCGGCTTCATGGGAGATTTCCAACATTGAAAAACTTTTGTGATGTGACTTAGCCTTTAGCGAGTGTAGCAAAAGAAAAGTTTGGAAATGGGATTACAATACTAATTATGTCTAGAAGCCTCACAACCATCAGGACTCAGCATAACCAAAGAAAATATTAGCTTCCCCTCCATTTCTGAGAGGGAAGGTAACATTATGGTAATCTTGAGTGGGAGCAACAGAAATACTCAGTAGCAAAAAGCTAATGTTAGGCCATGGTCTACCTGATATTCAGTAGCACAAACCTTGCACTCTTTCTGTAGACCCCTCTTTATGGAGAGCAGGTAAAGAACAAGCAAGACAAGTGGCTATTCAGTGACGGTCTTCATTTTATAAAGTTGTATTATCCTTTTCTAATTTTTCTATTTCCTTGTTGTGCACTCTGTTCAGATTTATATACTATCCTGCTTTGACTGAGATAGCAAATATGTAATTTCCCTTATTTTGTTGATGTACTATATGTTATACTGCAAGAACTGAATACATTTTTATTTTAATTGCCCTATTTCTTGTGTGCATTTTTTCATATTTAAATTACTCTGCTTCAATACATATAATTATAAAGCCAAAGACAGTAATTTGAAATAAACCTAGGCTGTGGTTTGCCCGTTTCATATATTTTGTGTATATTGGAAAGAACATCAATATTAGCATTGTTACTCAAATTATCAATTATGATTGATTATACACAGTCTAATAGCATTTCACTCCTATTGGTTTTTACTTGGGATTTAAGAAAATGTTTACATGTCCCAGGTGTCTTTTGGAAGTTTCTTTGCCTTTAATACTGGTTTATTAAATTAACAAGTACAGTATATTGCATTTCATTTGTCAGGGCACCAGAGACCACATTCTAAAGTAGGCAAAAACAGACAGAAACTATATTTAATACACACGCAAAATGCAAAAATATCTTCTCCCTGCATATGACCATTATATAAGCAGAAGTTAAAATGGATTTTGTACATCGGATCTCTATCTGGACATTGCAAAAATATTTTAATGCAAAGTATAAATGATTTCCAGCTAAATTATATCTGGATACAATGCCCACACAAAATATTTGTTAATAAAAGATGTAAATGGGGCCAAAGCCTCAACAGCTACATCACAATACAGAATTGATTTTAACACAGTAGTAATTTTTCCAAAAGTAGTCATATTTTTGCTTCAGCAACCTTTCTGGAGTTTTGCTTTATATTTTATAGCTGAATATGACATATAATACTGTAAACACTGCTCTTCTTTTTTGCCTAAGTGATACTGCATGTGGTAGACATGTAATTATTTAACAACAGTGTTAGTGGAGTATAGAGTTTAAACTACATAATTAACATACAATGTGCAGAAGTTAAAGTTCTTATTATTAGAAATTCAAGAAATGTCCATATCATTTTAGACAAATGTGGAAAACGTATTACTAAAAACATTCAGACTTAAGAACTATATTGATTTTCAATTCCTTTAAATGTCACTAGCAGTTCTTTAGACTGCTGAGAAGAAACACATTGTGATGCCTAGCTGCATTTAGCTATATTTTGGTCCCATTTGGCACTTGTGCTTAGAGACACTATGCCAGGAAATAATCCCTGATTCGACAATGGTTCTCATAATGACATTTTTTCTATGCAAAACCTCTAAAAACAAGTCAAATCTTGTGTCTCTGAATAGCCATATGCCAAAGTACTGATTTTCTTGCTAAGTTATGCTGCTGATTACTGTTCATGATTTAAAATTGCTTGGACCTGCTTTTTATGCTTTTGGTTTACCCTCCAGCTGACTCTCGGCTTTAAATCTTTTCTCTCTCTCACTCAATCTTAGTTGGTTTTAAATGAATAAAGGCATTGCAAGGAAGATCTTTAAAGCAAAAGAGTCCATATTTCTTAGTAGACTCAGATTTAATTGGTGTTGATTCTCATAATTCTAAAATGACCATAAAAATTGACTGGTAATCAAAGCATAAAATTTTAATGTTTTAAATGTAAATTGTAGAATGTAATTTATCATCATCTAATTTATTATCTTCTCTGACCATTTTGTGGCCTGCCTTTTCTGAATCAGACACAAACTGAGGTCTTGGAGGTAATGTGGGAAGCCAGACAACTTCTAAACAGTATCTGGCTGAGATAATGGGTCAAATTAGCTATTAGATAACTAAACAGTGTTGATGAACTGAATATTCTTCTATCATTAGTCAAGATTTTTATTCACGTAGAACAGCTGTACAAATTAAAAATGGTAATTTTTCATACAACAAACTGGCTAGTTTTTCAAAGGTAAAACAATAGATTAACTTACTTCTACAGTGATTTCTTTTTCTAAAAGTCCCTAAGCTTGTTGCCTGCAGAGATTATCAAAGCAAAAATATATTGCTCTGTTTACCATATATTTATGCACCAGTGGCATTAAATATATCTGTGAGTGGCCTCATTGCTATCCACAGGAAATAGGTAAAAAGACCTGACTGCATAGTGCAATGTCAACAAAACAAAGCAGGTCATTGTTGACTTCAAAAAGAACAAAGGCAATCAGGCTCCACGCCACATCAAAGGTTCCCCTATTCAGACAGTTAGTAGCTTCAGATTTCTGGATATCCATATCATTCACTGCCTTTCGTGGTTTGCCAATACCACCTTTTTCCTGAGGAGGATAAAGAGATTTGGGGTGGGAACCAAAACACAAGTGAATTTTTACCACTGCACTACTGAAATTGCCCTAACCAGATGCATTATATTCTGATTTGGTAGTCTGACTTGCCAGGATCGCAAACTCACCCCAAGAACTTTCCACATAGCTTCTAAAATCATTGGTGCTTACCTTCCACAGCTTCATGCTGCCTATGCCACCAAGTGCATGAGGAGAGCTGAACTCATCATTTTGATGTCAACCATCCAACTCATTACCAGTTTTAAGTTCTGCCTACTGGAAAGCAGTACCAGAGCCTCACCACTCGCTCCACCAGCTTCAGAGATACCTTCTTTCCCCAGACTATAACATTACTGAATTCCCTGTAACCTGTTCCTATACTGTGTCCAAATGTTGGTTTACTTGGAATTGCACTGCAGGTTACATGGGTATTCCCTTATCTGAGTATACATTAGCATTTTTCATCTTGTTGTACATACTTCCTTGTGGCCCTCCCTTAAACTGTGGCACAAAAAGTTGACTATGCTTCTCCAAAGTATGTAAAAGATTTATAATCTAATCAAATCTAAATTTCAGCTAGAAAGTCAGAAAAAGAAAGACTGGCAAATTATGCTAGGTGTGGCATGATGTTCTATTATTAAATCCATTTTTAAATACAAGTTTTACGAAAATACCCTTTGTTAAACAATTACGAATTACACCCATTATGAAATATGTTTAAATGATGTTTTCACTTATTTTTAAGACAATCAAACCCACAATGAATATAATGTTACAGACCTAATAGCAGAGAGGCCCAAGATATGTTATTATCAAAACTGCAACATCTACAGTGTTCTTATGTAAACGGATTTTAAAAATATTTTCAATAATGCTTTATGTATTACAGAAATGAAACAAACATTAATTTCAAACTCATTTGTAAGGTATGATAAATGAAAAATACAACACAGCTTATACGTGAAGTAAATAGTTTTTCAGAAGTTCAAATAAATGACACAGAGGCAGAGAGGAAGAAAGTTCCCTGAATTTCTCTGTCTAAAACTCTGACTGTTAACAGGCACAAGTAACACAAAGAGGTTGTCTAGATATTAAGATAATTGAGATATACTTAAGCTAATTGATTCCACCCAAAAAGATTAAACCTGCGCCACTGAATAAGCTTCTGCTGTGCCAGCTTTTAAATGATTACTGGATTCAAGGTAAACATAACCTTCCTACAGGTGTATTTATAGAACTTGCACAAGATCTTTCCATTTTGCAGCAACAAGATCTATAGAATATGTTTTCGTCATTAATGTCTATATGAACCTCTATTTACTACAGAACTTAAAATATCTGTAGATATAATATTATTAATAGCCAAAGAAGTCAATCTGTTTGACAGTTTCCAAAAATACCAACAACCACTTCAAACAAAATATGTAAAGCTGTACACATGTAAAATAAGTATTTAAAAACAAGAAAAAAGGAAAAAACATGGAGCTGATTACCACGTACACTAAATATGCTTACCATTTTTTTTTCCAGTGAAAATATTGTAATTGCAATGACTACCTTAATAATAATGACAAAAATATATTTCTTAGTTCAAGTTTCTGCGTCAGCAGCAAGCTTATCAAAATAAAATGTTACTCATTAATTTTCATTTAAATGATACCCTGGGAATGCAGATTAAATGTATTCCCCATTAGCAAAATCCCAACCAGTCTACTAAAATGCATTTTTAAAATAGAGTTTTAAACAGAAGGTGCCACATTGCAAAGGAGGCTAACTCCATAATGCAAGCATACAGTAAGTAAAATCAGAATAAGGTTTTTCACTTCATTATGATAAATGTAATTTCCTCATGCTAAATAGTAATAATTTTCAAACTACTCTAGACATACCAAACCAGCTCATCAAGCTAAACTAACTGAAGCAGCACACCTTTTGCACCTGTAAACAAACACAACCAGGATGGGGCGAACTAAGTAAATTCACACACCCAATATTAATTGTTTTTCTCCTCTAGTGCAGAACAACATAGATACATTAATTGTCTATCCAAATTCTACTAAAAGCAAGTGTGTCAGGTTTTTGATTTTTATTTACGCTGCAGAGCAATACAGTAAGATGAAATTTTACCCTGCCTTTATATGCTTAGTATTAATCTTTTTTCTGCCATGCCTTGTTAATTTGTCCTATTTCTTTAAATCTGTATTTGTTGGGCAGTTATCCTACTTAGCATCTTAACCTTTAGAAAGATCTTCTAGAATCCCAATTAGTGCTTTGCAGGTCTTATAGGCACAATAGTGGTAACATGCTGCTTCACTGGGGTGACTTGCAAGTAAGAATTTCACACTACTCTGTACACAGGACTATAGTAAATACTGATTATGCTACTAAATTAATAAAGTTGGAGGACATCATTTTCATTCAACCAGGCTCTGTTGCTTAAAAAAGTAGGCCATTGACATACTCAATTTATAGAACTAGAGCTCAGAGATATAGCCCTTCAAGGAAATATGGAAAACTAGATAGGAAAAAAACAATAAAATGTCAGCCAATATATAAAAAAGATGCAATATTACCATTTCTGACAAATTATACTAATAGCAAGTAATTCATTACCAGTATAAGTCAAGTACCAATGGAAAAATTTTAAGGAAAAAAAATAAATAATTTTCAAAAATAAAATATATTAAAAGGGGATAAAACATTAAAAGGTAATAAGACAAGGTGAAAAGACATGTTTTTGTTTAAATATAGAGCAACCATTTGTTAACATTGGCACATTTTCTTTTCCAGTTTCACTGGTTAAAAAAATAATCAGTATTTCAAAAAAAAAAAAACGTATCAAATACATATCAATGGTATACATCATTAGAATATAAACACATTACGGCCTTGGTATGAGACTTACTGTTAATTTTTTAATCACAAAACAAATAAATAGTCAATACAGAACTCAACTCATTGTATGCAGTTTCAAGATGTAAATTTGACACTGCCTGTAGGTAATAATGTGACCCTAATCCCAAACCTCTAAGCAGCTCTAAAGAAAATGCATTATTGCAACTCTCACTCTCTTTCAGTTATTTACTGTATATTATAATACAAAGCAAATATCACTTTTCAGACTTCTGCCTTGTTAAAACAAGTGAGACAATGCGATTTAATTAAAATTTGTATGGCTTTTTGTGGGCATACCTTTTGTAAATTTGATTTCATTTAAACTTTTCACGTATGCTTTTGTTGTATTTTAAATTTAGAATTTGTATGCATTCCTTTTTATTGCAAAAAGATGTTCTCTGCATTATTTAATTATGTATTGCTACAAGTATTTAATTATTTATCTGAACCATCTCTCTAAGAGGGGAACCAAAGGTCAGTAACCAAAGCCACCTACTAATAAAAAATAAAAAAAAAATCCTAGGGGAAAAGCAGCTCTTGCACTTAATGTTTACTTCTAATGTTCATTTTAGGTCCAAATTTTTTGTACAACGTCATCTGTATTGCGGGATCCGGCAACTGCCTGTTCCTATCAGTGGGTTATTTCTTGACACAAACAGTTGACGAAGGCAATGCATTCTCACTACAACAAAGGGCAGTAGATTTCATTGCATCACATTGGGACAGATTTGGAGACGTCTTCCTGTTGTTCCTTCCAACGTTAGTCGAGTTATCACAACAGTCAGGAGTACTATCAATACATGGCAACATTTGGAGTTTCTTCTTGATTTCTGAATTCCTTTCTCACCGATTTCCGTTCCTATTCCTACACCGCCGTGTGCTATGGCAGGCGTCGGCTAGTATATCTATATATGCATGATATCATGCAGTTGACACTCAGAATGACCAGAAGAATGCTAAATGGAGGTGACTGCCAACATTCTTTTTGTTTGAGTACCATCGTGCCCCTGTTGCTTTTGAAAATAAATAGAGTTGCTGGTTCCAAGCGTCAACTGGATGATAGCATACTGTACATATAAGACCGCAAGACAAGCACATTCGTGAGTCTTCATTGTTTGTTAATTTAAAAGTTGTTTTTTTTTAAATTATATTTTTCCTTGAACAATTATTTAAAAAAACACTGTTTTCCTCCCGGCACCACTGGGTATTTCAGTTAGTAAAAAAAACTTAAGGGGTTTTACCCAGAAATGACCTTTCTAAACTATTGTTCCATGCAGCCTCTAAAAACAAATGAATTTTTTTTTTTACTTTTTAAATCAACTTTAGTAACACTCTTTTAGTTCAGTCTCCTCTAATTTAGCAGACACACTCCACCAACAGATATTCCAATACTGGACATAATGGCAACAATTTCCAAGCGGTTTATGTGTTTCTTCATTTATATACTTTATTAACCTTGTGTGTAGCTAGCAGGGTAGCAATTGTAAGACAAAGATGGCACTGTCCTCTTTTCTTTGACATTAGCTTTCAGGCCTGAGAATCAAAATCTGTGACTGCACAGTTTACACTTAATAACTCTCCACCTCAGCCATGGTAAAATTCATTAAGCAAATAAAACATTTGTGAGACTGGTAGAAAAAGCCTTTCTTATTTTCAGTGACTGCCCACCAGCTGCTGCTCTCACCACCTGACAAAAGCTATTAATCAAAATACAATGACATTTTTGCTGATCCCAAAAAGACAACTTTTTGTCTTGGCCTAGTCAGCAAGGAAAGTGACCATAAACTCAATTTTACAAATAGTGATGGGTAAAACTAAGCACCAATTATCCTCCTTAGGCTGGATTTATGAGTATGCATAAAGCCAACTGGATTGTTACCTTGTTAATTTATAATAGAGAGCAAGTACCTATCTCATTGATCTCTTCACCTTTACAGCATAGCCTTAGCTTCTGTTCAGCCACAGAATCCTGACTGCCTAGGGCATAGTTCTAAATAAAAGGTCTGAAGACTTCTCCTTTCCAGGGTAAATTCTGGTGCCTGACCAAAACAAAAAAGAACCTATAATGTGCTTGGCATAAATGCCACATAGTATAGCCTTCCTAAAATTGAGAGTTGCACATGATAGGTGAGAAAGATATACAGTAAATATATATTGTGGAAGATAGGGGGTCGGACAGCCCCCTAACCTGGACACAGACAGGGTCAGCGACACAAGTCCCAAAAGCACACTTTTTATTTTCTTCTCTTTAGTACGTAGTACACAAATCACCAACAACAATTATTCATTCCCTTTCTGCTTTCTTTCTCTTTCTTTGCCGCCTCCACTCCTCCACACAAGCTCTGTTCTCCACCTCCCGACTCTGGCTCTCTGAATGGATTAAGGAGGCCTCCTTATATTGTCCCGGAAGTGGTCCAGGTGCTGTCCCATTAACTTTCGGCAGCACTCCTGAGTGTGGCGGAAGTACTGCCATCCTGGGTTCCACAATTGTCCAGGCGCCCTCTGGAGGTGCCCACGGGTTCCAACTGGGTTGAGCTTCCAAGCTCTGATCCTGCGGCCTTGATGCAAACCAGGGCAGCTGCTCTCTCATGTCCCAGGGGAGATATTGTATCTCTCCCGGTTCTTCCATTCTTCTGGCGTCCTGGCTGGGTAAGAGCCCCAGCCATCCACCACAATATATAGGTATCGGTATCTAGTGATGGATGGATAGATGGATAAATAAATGGATAGATCTTTCCCGGGCAGAATCCCTTGACAGCACCTATACACTGTCCTTTCAGACTACAGTTTCCAACATGCCCTGTGGGCATCAATAATGGGGACATGCCAGGGGAACACTTCATTCTATTATATTGGGGAAAGAACCGCTCTTACCAGACAGTTTCCATCTGATCATCCATTACATTTTCACCCTGACTGGGATAGTAACAGAGATCCACGACTCCATGTATATTTTCCATCCATTACAGAATTCCCCCTTCATCTCTGTTGAGATGCCAGTCCATCCAATAGGGTATTTACTATATACAGAGGGTACAGAAAAGAATCACACCCCTTGAAAATATTCACATTATGCTACTTTGCAGCATGAAACAAAGACACACACACACAAAATATTTTTCCAGCTATATTTACTCAATGAAACTTCTAACAGCCTAATGAAAGATATAATAGCAATAGTTCTCAGAATAACTGAGATGGCAAAAGGATCACCCCCTGTGTCAGTACTTTGTGGAACCACTTTTTGCTTTGATAACAGCCATGAGTCTGTTGGGATACTTCTCTACCAACTTTGCACATTTAGGCTGTGCAATATTTGTCCACTCTCCTTTCCAGAACTGTTCAAGCTCAGTCAAATTGGATGATGACCATTAGTGGACTGCAATCTTCAAGTTATTCCACAGATTTTTCAATAGGTTTCAAGTCTGGGCTCTAACTAAGCCACACAAGGACATTCACTTTTTTCTCCATTAGCCAAAGAATGGTCAACTTTGCTGTGTGCTTCAGACCATTGTCATGTTGGAAAGTGAACCTTCTTGCTATTGACAAGTTTCTGGCAGAGGGCAGCAGGTTTTCCTCAAGAATTTGATGGTATTTTGCCCCATCCATTTCTCCTTCTATCTTGACAAGTGCCCCAGTTCCTGCTGTAGAGAAATAGCCCCACAACAGGATGCTACCACCTCCATGGTGTTCTTTGAATGGTAAGCTGTATTGGCTTTCAGACGTATACAGTACATTATATGGCACTGAAGCCAAATAAACTATGGTCTCATCTGACCACAACACATTTTTCCATTTGGCCTCAGAATGTTCAAGGTGCATTTTGGCAAACTTCAATCAAGACTTAATGTGGCCTTTCTTGAGAATTTTTTTTTTTTTTAATAAACTTCCCATACAAGCCACATTTCTGGATTATTTGTGATATTGTTGTCACATACACACAATGACCACTCTTTACCAAAAATTCCTGTAACTGCTTCAAACTTGCCTTAGCCCTCTGATCAGTTTCCTCATCACTCTTCCATCCAGTATGGAGGGACAACCTGATCCAGTAAGGGGCCTAGTAGTACCAAACACTTTCCTCTTCTTAAAGACTTTACGTGCTCCTAGGGACTGATAAAGCCTTTGAGATTTTTTTTGTATCCATCTCCTGACTTTTGCCTATGCACAGCTTTATCCTTAAGATCTTTTGAAAGTGTCTTGTCTCCCATAGTTGCTTGCTCGCTTTCTTTCTGTTGTACTTCCAAAGTACTGGAATGCTCTATGAGTAGCTGTTTTTATGCTGAACTAAACAGAATGATTACAATTGATCAAAGATGAAAGCCAATTAGCTTGGTGTTCAATGGAGAAGGTGATTAGGTACATATGATTGAGTTAACATGTACTTTTAAGGAGGGGGTGATCCTTTAACTATCAGTGATTCTGCTTTTTTATAAATTTTTTTATGGACTGTTGCTATTATATCTTTCACTTGGCAGTTATGTGGATTGAGTAAATATAGCAAGAAAAATATTTTTTTTCTTCATTTCAAGCTGCAAAACAGCAAATGTGAATATTTTGAAGGGGGTGATTCTTTTCTGTAACTGTACATCAGCAATCTATCTAAACAGCAAAAAAAAAACCCAGTTACAATTTCTGCTTGGTTAGTCAGTATATCATTAATTAGAACTAACTGTTCTTTCCCTACATAATACAACATGGACTTGTAAAAATTACACGGAAAACATTTATATAATGAAAGAAACACTTCAAATCTGGAAATTCAATATGAAAATAATTACCCAATCCACCCAAGTTGTCTATACATGTTAGCCTTCCTAATTATTAACAATCATTTAAAAAACTAATTGTGTGCCATAATGATGGAAAAAAAAAAAATAAAATTAAGCTCAACTCAGAAAATAAAAACTCTCAAATTTAAACAGTCTTTTACACTATATAACATTGCCAGAATAAAAATAAAATTAAAAAATATTTAAAATTGTACTGTTAATCACGGCCACACCACTGGCCTGATGCATCATGTACGCATTCCTACCCATCTGCCTCAGGTGCATTTACCTGGAAGCTACAGTTACCTTGCAACCACATTTGGCTGTTTCCACTCAGTTACTGATATTGTTAACCCCATACTCAGTCACTGATATTTTATTTCCGTTTCTTACTAAGTTTAATTGGGCTTCATTTTTTAAGATGCAGAGTGCACCTTTTATTAGGTTAATTTGCTTTAATAAGCTAATGAAAATGCGCTTGCATTCCAATCATGCTTGATTTTAATTGAATAAATACTAAAAGTGTTCTTGACCATGTCTCATTGTTCCAATTTTTAATACTTTCAGCTCAGTTTTTTCTCCATCCTTTGCCAACCGTTTGTGAAAAGCTAGCTTCCAACTGAGAGTTAACCATAACTTTTTAAGGGTGTGTTAAACTGGAAACTGTAAACTTATACGGTATAGTATACCTATTACACTAAATTACTATTTTTTCAGTCTACAAAGCACCCATTTACATGATCTTCCATTTTCTTGCTGCTTCTCTGTTTGAAAATGTAGTCATTCAGTTTTTTATTGAGTAAGTGAAGTTACTTGTTTCTAAATGCAATGTTGGTTTGCTTTAATCATGGTCATAGCTATATTCTGCCCAACTGAAATCTGCACCAAATGCTTTAATGAATATTCAATTTTTTTTTTTTTTTTGTGTTGATTTTTCCAATTTGTATCACTGACGTAACAAGGTACCCGATTTGTATTCATCCTTAATTTATTAAATTATTATCTCCTTTTGATAATGTTATATTTACATTTTAATACCAATAACAGTCAAATGTAAGCCACACTTTGAAAAGTTGAAACCTAATGGAAAGGTTAAAGAAAAAAAAAAAATCTTAAATTTTGCTTCATGTTATTCTGGATGCTGCTAGTCAACACTGCAAGATTTTACCTTTTAACTTGGCCGTATTCACAGATAACTTACAGAAACAGTATTTCTAAGTGGATAGCTTCTATTTTCATCAATAAAATTAACCAATTTCTGACCAATAGGTAGGAAAAGAGATTATCTTATGTTAGGTTGAAATTTTATGTCAAAAACTTTTGAAACGGAGCAAACCAGGAAGGAGGTAAATACTTTTTCATTAGCTCTGCATATACTTACAATTGGAGCACAAACAGGTTCATTCAGAGGTGGGAGACCTAACCAGACAACTTTGTTTTAAAGTCAAAATCTTTAGTCACTGCACCTTGACTGCCACTTGTTGATTTTACAACACACAATAACTACTTAATCACACTGCTTCAATACACTGTAAATTAACATAATATACACTGCTTTAGGAGGTTACATAAAACAGTTTTTTCATTATCAAAATATTTCACTTTATTTCTAACTGAGAAGGAAATAATGAACTAGTATTAAATATTAGAAAAAAAAAAACACTTTCAGGATGTGTCATGAGTATAAACAGAAAAACCTCTAAATATCATGAGGACAAGTATATTATTTTAATTATGCATAATTTCATTTACCTTTTTATCTGCTGGTAAAGTAAGAAACCCAATACTTAATGGAATCTAAGTTTTTAAATATTACAATCTTCTTCTTCTTTCTGCTGCTCCGGTTAGGGGTTTAAAAAATAAATTGGGTGTAATAATCAATTACACTTAAACCTTTCCACAATCAAAAGTATGTGTAGAAAATTTAAATACAATATACACTGCAAGTTAGATATGTTTACAGTATGAGGAGAGTCTGGTTAAATTAGTTGCTCAGGGAAACACTGAAAGCCACAGAGATTAGAATCACAAACTTGGGTTTCAAAGCCAACTCCTTAGTCATAATGTCAAACTGTTACATAATAAGAACTATTTTTATTTCGTTCAGAGCTGAGCAAATACATTAAGAAATTATTAACCATTAGACAATGTTAACTTATTTAGATTTGAAAAGAGCACAAACTAAAAACTGTCTAGCACCATTTCATATATTGCAAATTAAAAAAAAAAAACTTAGATTATGTTTTAATTTGAAAATGATATTTCATAAAGAGGCAATTTAAAATAAGTTTATACTACACAAAGATAAAAAAAGATATACATATATATCAAATCAAGTCACTTTTCAAAATATTAATTTCAATAAGGACACTTTAGAAACACCAGCAAGTTATCTTGCTTTTAACATAATTAAAAAAAGAAAAATATGCAATTGCTGCAAGTGTCAAAAATGAATTCAAAAAAGGTAAAACTCGATCACAGGACTATAATGGTTGAGAAATACTGGTGTAAGGAAGGTGGTGTGGGCTGAATGCAAAAGAATTACCCATGAGGAGCCGTGACAATCAAAACAAACCTTAAAAGGATCCTTCAAGAGTTAGAAACTATGCTGCTCAAAAAAATCAAAGGAACACTTTTTAATCAGAGTATAGCATCAAGTCAGTAAAACTTCTGGGATATTGATTTGGTCAGTTAAGTAGCGGAGGGGATGGTTAATCAGTTTCAGCTGCTTTGCTGTTAATTAAATTAACAACAGGTGCACTAGAGGGGCAACAATGAGACAACCCCTAAAACAGGAATGGTTTAACAGGTGGAAGCCACCGAGATTTTTCCCTCCACATCTTTTCTGACCGTTGTTTCACTAGTTTTGCATTTGGCTACAGTCAGTGTCACTACTGGTAGCATGAGATGATACCTGAACCTTACAGAGGTTGCACAGGTAGTTCAACTTCTCCAGGATGGCACATCAATACATGCCATTGCCAGAAGGTTTGCTGTGTCTCCCACCACAGTCTCAAGGGCATGGAAGAGATTCCATGAGACAGGCAGATACTCTAGGAGAGCTGGACAGGGCTGTAGACAGTCCTTAACCCATCAGCAGGACCGATATCTGCTCCTTTGGGCAAGGAGGCACAGGAAGAGCCCTACAAAATGACCTCCAGCAGGCCACTGTTGTGAATGCCTCTGACCAAATAATAAGAAACAGACTTCAAGAGGGTGAACCAAGGGTTCGACATCATCTAGTGGACACTTTGGTCACTGCCTAGCACTGTGGAGCTCAATTGGCATTTGCTATAGAATACCAGAATTGGCAGGTCTACCACTGGTGCCCTGTGCTTTTCACAGATGAGAGCAGGTTCACTTTGAGCACATGTGATAGACGTGAAAGGTTCTGGAGAAGCCGTGGAGGACGTTATGCTGCCTGTAACATTGTTCAGCATGACCAGTTAGTTGTGGGTCAGTGATGATCTGGGAAGACATATCCATGGAGGGACGCACAGATCTCTACAAGCTAGACAACGACACCTTGACTGCCATTAGGTATCAGGATGAAATCCCTGGGCCCATTGTCAGACCCTATGTAGGTGCAGTAGGTCCAGTGTTCCTTCTGGTGCACGACAATGCCTGGCTTCATGTGGCGAGAGTATGCAGGCAGTCCCTGAAGGATGAAGGAATTGATACCATTGACAGGTCCCCACGCTCACCTGACCTAAATCCAATAGAACACCTCTGGGACACCTCTGTTTCTGTCCATCCGACGCCACCAGGTTGTACCTCAGACTGTCCAGGAGCTCAGTAATGCCCTGGTCCAGATCTGGAAGGAGAACCCTCAGGACACCATCCATCATTTTATTAGGAGCATGCCCCGACGTTGTCAGGCATGCATACAAGCATTTGGGGGTCATACAAAATAATGAGTATGATTCTGTGTTGCCGCAATGAAATTTCGGCAAAATGGACTAGCCTGCCACATTATTTTTTCACTTTGAATTTTTGGGTGTCTTTGAATTCAGCCCTCTGTAGGTTGATAATTTTCATTTCCATCAAACAATGTGGCATCCTTTCGCTCTTAACACATTACCCAGTCCATATCAGTATAGATATCCAGCATGATTTTTGAAAGCTCAAATGCATTCACAGTGTTCCTTTAATTTTTTTTAGCAGCTTATATAAGACCTTGTGAAATAATAATAATAATTACAATAAACAAAAGACGTATTATTATGGCTGAATTTGGCAATTTCTAAAACATTATTACCCTATTGTTTTCCTATGGCCCTCAGCTGTGACTATTCAGCTCAACAGGCTATAAATCAGTGCATGACTATAAAAGGACTATAAATACAAATATAAATACAAATAACAGCATAAGACAACATTTCTTTACTAATCATAATTTCTATTTGTGGTACCGGATATAAAGAAAAACAAACAGATTGTTTAAAGCATTACTTATTATTATTGTTTAATATGGCACCTGTACTCCTTTTTTTATTTTTTAATGCTAAAGGTTGCTTTCAGTAACTCCAACTTATCTGTAGTACTAAGGTAGCTTTCATCACCTTGCCACCTTGACCAGGGAAAGTAAGCAAAGAAAACAAACAGATAATGGATGATCTATAGTACTTATCTCTGTGAAAGAACACAGAATATTTAAATATGGTACTTTCTATATGAAACTGGTAGATAGGTATAGAGGTGTAATACCCAAACTTAAGC
Organism: Polypterus senegalus; assembly: GCF_016835505.1. Classification (NCBI taxonomy): domain Eukaryota; kingdom Metazoa; phylum Chordata; class Cladistia; order Polypteriformes; family Polypteridae; genus Polypterus; species Polypterus senegalus. The sequence goes on along the minus strand of NC_053154.1, from coordinate 216,984,697 downwards.
AAGAATTAAAATAAATAAGAAACAATTCACCCATCCTTTTTCTAAACTGTGTGTACCCAGTTCCAGGTCCTGGAGAACCAGTGAATATATAGGCAGAAACGAGATTAAGGAGATAAACAGCCTTGGATAGGGCAATAATATAAAAACAATATACTATAAATCAACATTCCTACTTCAAAACAAAGTTATAACTACAGATAAAGTGACAAAGAAATCAATTTATTTTGCATCCATATATTTACATTTGAAATACACTATTCCAAACTGCTTATTATCATTTCCTTAATCTTGGTGTGAGTTACAATCAGTATTATATTTAAATCACAAAAACTAAAAGGAAAACATTTTTTGTAACAGTGCTGAAAGCCTATTTCTTCTTGTTAAGGGTTAAGTTTCACAGAAACAGCTGAGCTAATTCTGTACCATGTAAATCAGTCCAACAGAAAACAAAATGTATGGCATTGTATTGAATTAAGAATGATCGTCATTTCTATAGTAAAAAATACAGATAGAGGTATTTCAAAGAAGACGGAAGTAAAATGAGTTTAGCAAGTGGTTAAGTATTTATTTACTTTGAAGGCAACACATACACAAAAGCATTAATTAAAATATATTTCACTATCCATGGACAATTCAAAAAGTTTCTGAAATCTCTTCACAAAATAGGAGTTTTTTGATATTTCTCAAATTAACCACAATTAACTTGTTCAAGTTCATTCATAATGCAAAATGTTCCTTTTTAAATCTCCACAGAATTAAATGTGAAATATTACTATCTATACAAACAAAAAAAAGTAAAGCCAAGGAGATGAGGAACTATAAGGTCAAAAACATGAAATACATGTTGCCATCTAGATAAGACATCAGATGAGAAAACACCACAAAACTGTGGTACCTGCAATCAAAATACACATGCAAAATGATGGTAATGTGAAATCACTAAAATAATGTTAAAAAACTAAAGTTGTTAAAATGATAAAAACACAAACTTTTCATGGAAGTTAATCCTACACATTTCAAAACCTCACAACAATAACTGATCTTAAACATGCACTTAAATGTTTTTAATTAAAAAAAAAATTAAAAATAAAAAAATTATAATTATTATATTATTATTATATTAAAATTAACTATTATTATAAAAATAAAAAAATTAATTTTTTTTTAATTCATTATGGAAACAAGAAGCAGGTAATGTAATAAAATAACACATAACACGCATTCCAGAAGGAACACCAACCTGAATGTGGGAGTTTACAGAATTGCACCCTGCAGTGGATTGACATTCCATGCAGAGATGCTTGATGTGTTACACCCAGTACTCTAGTTCACAAAATGTATGGTTGGATTTATTTGAACTGCTTTAGAATTAGTTTAGAATTTCTTGTTTATACAAGTTTATTTTACATTAGTCTTAGAACATACATATATTTGAAAGTCTATGCACAAACGATGCAATGTAAATTGTTTTCTTCATAATTTCTGTATTTTTTTTTTATATAAATACCTTTATCCTCTCACTTCCAATAACACAAATATCTGAACCTAATTACACATTTACTATGCCATTCTGTCAGTGACAAATATAAAAAGGGCTAGCCAGCTAATGTTAATGTGTGCACAAAACTAAGAAAACTTTCAAAAGCAACTGAAAAATGGATGATCAAACGTGCATGGACTACTACAAGTAAGAAACAGGCCTCAAACCAGATTTAAAAAGACAAAAGAAGTCTTTTCTGAAATGCTTCCTGCAGAGGGTTGGCAGGCATGAAGTAGCTTGCATCACTTCACAATTGTGTCAGTTGATCTATTCAATACATAGCAATTTAATAGAAACAGATTTTTTTAACCAATTATCACTTAAAACTGTAATTGCAACTGTTTGATCAGATGATCTACTTATAAAACGCAATAACAATTTAAAAAACAAATGTAAATGAAATTAACAGCTAAAAGAAAGCAGACAGGCTTACAGCCTACAAAGGCACATAGTTGAGAAGCTAGTAAGAAAAGAATAATTTCATTGAAAGTTGAGAAACCTTAAACAATTGAAAGTAAACAGTAAAATAATCAGAGTTTTACTTCATCTTAAACATTAGTGGTCATCCAGATTGTCATACATCACACAACACTATATTATTTCCAACACTAAAATGTGGCAATGCAGCATTTTAAAACTGGGCAAATGTTTGAATGCCAGTTTTCCAAATTATGAACATCACAAACCTTGAGATATTTCATTTTAGGTTTTTACAATATGTTATTCTAACATATTTAATTTGGATTTTGCTAAAGGGAAAGTAATTTTCCAAGATAAAAACAACTACTTCCAGAGTCTTCAAATTAATTTTAAATATGTAAATGAACTTAAAACAGAAAATAACCGATTACATATGCATTCACTGCCTTTGTTAAGACAGTTAAACTGGCTCTATTAGCCTATTCACATAATTAGATGAACAGAGTCCACTAGTATACAATTAAGCAGTTTCAAACCTTTCAGTTTAAGCAAATCTACATTTAGAAAATCCCACAGATAAGTTAATACAGTACCTAAAACATTGAAAGTCAGCAGAATAGCAAACATAGAATAAGGTTACTCAAAATAAGAAGTCAGAAAAGGGTATATGCAAACTTCAAATTTACTAACAATTCCTCAAGAACACTAAAGGTCATTATAAACAAATACTGTCCATACCCTAAAATTATGACTCTGTCTAGAAAAGCCACTGTTTATATAAAAAAAGAGAAAGATTACAAGTAAGGAAGCTAATAAGAGAGTTTCAAGACACCTGTAAAGAAACGGAAACTGAAAGTTGGAAAAAACATACATTATATAAACACCTGGGAGCTCTACAAAGCACAAATAAACCATTCACTGAAGGATAACAAAAAAAAAAAAATCACACTAATCTGAACTACTGTATATTTTTTTCAGGAGACATTTGAGCTAAACAGATGCACAGTTAACATCAAAACTGGGTCTTTTAAGAGTAATACCATTCCTAACCATGCATTTCAGTCGGGGCAGTGGTTTTATGTGATAGGGATGCAACTATGCATGAAGGTTTACAAAACTTATGAATTAGTAAAACAGTTACAAAAATGTACAGGAAAACCTGGAACATGTGGAAAGGTATAACCATATAATAACCAGCTTGCAAAGAAGATTGAGAGACAGAGAAATAGATAGAAACACATGCACACTATAGTTTGAACACATCAGAATGACTAAATGACTAAAAAGGAAGACAATTAAAAAGAAACAAAAACCTCTGACTTGGTGGTCACTGTCACAGTGAGACATTATCCAGACATATTGCTGTTTGTACAAAGAAGCCCCAGTTGTGTTTCCGGACACCCTACTCCTGAATAATTTTTGGGCCGACAGTATGTCAGAGGCAGGATGTGCAGCTTTGTTCATAATGGCACTCAGTTTTGTTTTAATTCTTTCCTTTGCTACTACCATCATGGGTCCAGTGTGCATTCCATAACTCAGCTTGCCCTTTTAATTAGCTTATTTACTACACTGATGCATAACATGCCAGTTGTTTTAGTGTACTCAAATCAAAGAAAATGTCAAGTAAAGCATATATGACAACTATTAAAAAACAACAACAGTCTTCATCCAACTTTAAGGGATACTTGACTAATTTATTTTTGTACCCATTATTAGTTTTATAAAATTATATTACAGTAAGTATGAAAGTAATAACATGATACTGTAGCTTCCACAAGGTTAATGGAGGCCCAGCATGAGAATGCAATAAGACTATTAACAAATTCCTGGCAAATTCGTAAGGAACTTTGGACACTTCCTTAGATGGAAAATATTTCTTTTTCTAATTTTTTAGACAAAACAGTATATTACTTTCCCACTTCCATATCAAGGATGTACTGGAATATTTATATTTAAATAAAATATGATGACAAGTAAACAAAGATGTCACAACAGATTTTTCACTGCAAAATGGTATCCCAACTGGAGATACTTTTGCAAGGAGTAATAGTGGAGCCAATACTGTCCGACATATAAACAAAAATTTTATTCCCAGTATGGTATGAATTTGGAACAATCAGAAGACATAGCTAAGCCAGGTGAGTGCTTAACGACATCACTATCAGGGTTTAGGCCTAGGTACTCAGGTTGTACAGATTGATGATGAAGTATATAATTTGCTAATAGTCAAGTTCCATTCTTCATCTGAAATCCTGAAGACTGAAAAATCCCTTTACAAACAATGTCTGGGAATAAATCTTTCATGTGAGAATTGTAAAGGAATGAAATACTGTATATATCTTCATCAATGCAAGACAGTATAGTTTCTACCACTAATATTTAAGGGAAATTATGAAAACCTGCCATATATCTATAAAATTTCTGACTCGCACACAACAAAAGAGATAGATTGACACATAACAGAAGAAATAGGAGGCTGGAAGACTACATCCAAGCATACTTATCCATAACCTGGCTTAGTTTCAGTCCACAGCACTAAACAATATGTAGCTTAAGTGAAATTAATGCAGACTTGTACTACTCCTTTGGTATTTGTATGCTTTGAGGGTTATTCCCGAGTTTAACTATTCACCTCCAATCATTTGATTGTAATTTTTAAAATGCTTTATTAGACTATTTGCATCTTAAAGTAATAAAGGTATTTATTATACAAATATTTATAATTGTATGTCTCTTAATTTGGGATCACTAACTGTTTGTCTGCAAGGCAAGACTCTACCACATCCTCCATTACACAATGAATTATCTACTGTCCTAATTTCCACAGCAAAAACATTTTTCCACTAATAAAACACCAACCAAAAACTAGAATGTTAACAAATCTAGACTACATTAATTAGACAGCATAAATAACATCCAACACCTACTTCTACACATTAGAGAGATAGGAATTTCAAGTATTTCTAATTCTGTTACAAAAAAATTGAATAAATGTTCAATGTATGAATATTGCTCTCAGAAACAGAGACCCTATTCTACATTTAATTAAATAATAAAAATGTTAAAATGATCTTATTTAAAATACAAAGTTTTAGGCTTTATTTAGAGATTAACCAAAATGAATGCTAAATGACACAGCAAGTGCAGCTTCCCGTGAGCTAAAGAAACTGCATCTCAGGTTATTTGCAATTCTAAACAAAACATAACTAATAGATGATAATATATCTTAAATTTTAATTAGACTCTAACAAAACACCAGGAAGGGAGTAAAGGTGATACAATGACTCAGCAACTAGTTAAGGATTTATTTAGATTAAATTTCAGAGATTTTTTTGCCATTTTCTCATATCTTTATAATTGAAATATCCCTCGACATAAGCTTTCTTAAAAAACTGTTTGTTAAAAAAAAAAGAACTATATATGTAACATATGGAATAGGAACAATTAAAAAAAAAAAAAACACAAAAAAAAAAACTTAAATGTTCTAGACTTTATGTCTTTACCAGCTTTGAAAAAAAAAAAAAAACAAAAGCACTCTTAATAGCAATGTCTTCATTTTATAAAGAAACATGCTACTTATCTGAGCAACAAGACACATTTGGCAGGAATACTGGCGATTTCTCCACCTCTCTTTAATCAGTTTTTGCCACGGCAATATAACAAGACTACTTTACAATATCTAGGAGATTTCTCTTCAAAAGCAATGTGCACTGGGATTTACTGTATTTTGTTGGGCTATTTTTTCGTTTAGTTTAACTAGCAGATGAATACTAGGATCAAATATTTCCAAGTATCAGTGTAGACATTTAGACATACCACTTACGAGGGGCATCTCAAATAGTACAATCTCATGCCTAAACATCACTCACCACACTGAATATGGCTAATGGATACTTGCAGACAGAAGTTAGCAATGTTGAATTATTTTTTCACTTTTATGACAAAAATGGGTAAGACTACTTATTCATTAACCGATTATAAATTGAATAATTTGCATCAACCATATATTCACTCTATCCATGCATAGCATGATAAGATTAGCTAATAACTGTAAACACTACAAACAAAATTCTTGGAACTCAATGTGATGTAATATTTTAAAAACTATACATCTAAGCATAACCTGTCAATGAAAGGTTATCAGCTTAAAAAGATACTAGTAGTCTTTTGTAAATAAAATGAATTTCAATATCACTTGAAGTATAGTAATGACATTTTTTGTAAATCCTTTACAATGTTCAGCATTCATTTGACCTAAAAAGCTATCTGATCTTACTCAAACTAGACAATCTAATTAGCACAATTTGTACTCCCCATCCCCCATAATTATTTTATTTTCCTTTTAGATCCAGTGCTATTTCATGAAAAAGTAATATATTTCACTATAAAATCTGTTAACTGGGTAACTTTATATATCAGGAAGAGAATGAGAGGTTCTTCACTATCAGAATCTCTCGTCAGACACAGACTTGTGGAAGTAAATCATAAGTGAATAAAAGTGACTTCTGAAGACCTCACAGAAGGGGTAATTGATGTTCACTGGGCTGGAAAGTTCACAAAACCATTTTCTAAACTGGCCTCTCTCTATCAGTTGTAAGGCAGATAGTGAATAGATGGAGGAAATTCAACCTGGTGGTCTGTTTCCCCATATATGATCAAACAACAAAATTCACTACAGCTTCAAGCAGTACAATACCTCTGGAGGTCACAAAGAACCTGAAGATAATGACTAAGGGTTTGAAGGAATTTTTAGCATTGGCACATATCAGTGTTCAAAAGTCTACTATAAGCAAAACAGTAAACTAGAATGATGTGCATGGGAGTTATATATTAAAAGAGTATACAGTATTACTATTCGCTATAAAGCATATTACATCCCTTAACAAGTTTACCAGAGATTGTCTGAAAGATGCTGAAGGTTACATAAAGAATGTAAAGAGATGAGATTAATTACATGGAAAATAGAAATCATACATTACAAAAAACATTTAACTTAAATTCCATCCATGAATCATGCTGGTATGGGCATAATGGTTTTAGGGCAGAGATTCAGTAACTTAGTCATAAACATGTACTAAAGGGAAATTTAAGGTTAGCATTTCACACGGTGAAGCTTAATAAAATTAGGACCCTGTCAATGGTCCTATACAGAAAAATTATGTCTAAACAAAAATGCTACAAGAGAAGAACCCTTCTGCTTTGGAATGGCCAAATTAAAGTCTGGACGTTGACCTAGATGAAATGCTGTGCCCTGTCTTAAAGCTAATAGTGTAAGCCACCCTAGGAGTGTTGACTGCTAACAGCAATTATATAATAAAAAAAAATCACTATAATACCTCAGAGCAAATCTGCAGAACATTTTGCTACTAGAAGAATGTGCTCTCAAGTACTCAGTTTTAAGTGTTTGCATAATTTTAAATTGAATGTTGGATCACTGTGTTCAAAGAAAATAAAAAGTACTGTGTTTAATAGAATTCTTCTAGTCTGATATTTGGATTCACAAGATGGTCAAATTACTTTTAAGATTAAATATATAAAAACAAAAATTTTGAAGGGTTTAAAAACTTTTTACACAGTTGTAATGTTTTTATTAATGTCCAGGCAGCCTGCTTTACAAAACAATCTTTAATGTATAATTCAATGCATAAGCTTTTTATGTTGTAATAATGTAATAATTGTAATAATGTTTTTTCTCTAAACAATGAACACTTGGAGTCATTTCCTTTTACAATAAAGAAGAGCACTCTAGAGGTCTTGCCCTCTGGTCCAACACAAACAGAAGGATAATTCTATTATAGTATATGTATTTTTGTCCAAAATTTGCAAAGATGCTGAAGCAAAGAAACAACTTATTACAGCATTATCTAATTACCCACAACAGGGTCAATCAGCATCAAGGAAGTAAATGAAATAAATAAATAAATCCACTTCAGTTTATAGGGTGAGGGCACTCTACTACTGGAAGCACAGCCAATCAGGAAATGTTTAATATAACCTTTGTACTTAAACCTTCATGCAGCAGTTAATTAGCCACCTCCAGGGTCATTGAGCAGTGAAACGTTCACAACAAGTCATTCATCCAACACCCAATGTCAGTAAAGCTTTAATGAATCATGTTGTCTAGTATATATGAATGGGAGGGATAAAGAGGGGCAATGTGATACAGCCCTGCCTATCAAAAACTGTAGTTCCTTCCATTTATAAAGGAGGAGTCATATTACAAGGTAGCTACCCTTGTTCAACAAACACAGGGAATTCCAGTTCAAGAAGTGCACCACGTGGGCAGAAATTAACTGACAGCATGTTGCAGAACAATAAGGATACAATGTAGGACCTAAATACAAAAGTAAGTTAGGGAACAATATGCCCACTTACTTTAACCAGAGCATTTCCAATTCAAAACAGACACTTTACAATTAGGAATCTTTGCTTTACTCAAACATACATACAAACACATACAAATAACCTTAAAACAAAAAGGGTAAGGAAACTACCTATGTGTGGATTATTTTCTTAAACATATTTTAAATGGGTAAAAATAACTATGCAAAAAGCTTTAGTTAAAGAAAGAGACATAAAGAAAGAGAAAGATTTAAATATAAATAAATTGGAAATGAGAATGATTTTAAAGATGCTTTTATGTTTTCTTCTTTAACTGGAAAATGTTGACCCCACCCTTCCCAGTGAAATAAATATTTTCTATAAAATAAATCATATTTGCTTGAAGGCTTTTTATTACAACAAATGCATCTCGATTAACTGCGTTATCATTTATTCGGGGATGAAATAATTATGAGTACAAGGAAGGCAACTTGGAAAAATACGAAGGTACAAATAAAATAAAAGTGCATTTGAGTCTAATTAGACATTGACTAGGGAGAAAGGACGATGTTTGGTGGTTATAAAACAAGCTATTACACTGCCACGAAAAGGAAGTCCATATCAATGACCACCAAAGAATTAGTCATGTAATAAAATATTTAAAACTGCCAGCTGCCTTCCACTTTGGCGAAAGAGGATAACGATTCGGAAAAAGGGCGTACAGATGGTCTGAGATGCAGATGCAGTACAATCACGCCAGAATACTGTTACACTACGACTGGAGAAGACATCAATCTTCTTCAAGAAGCGATTGCCCTGATGTCCAATGTCACCACCTTAAGGTTAACAATATCTATAGAGTAATAAACGCCAGCTGTATCATCATCGTCAATATCATGCTTCCAGGATCCAGGGCACGGGGCGATATGTAGCAATATTCCATTGATAGGACAACATCGATCAACGGGACACCCACCCTAATCCTTTCATCATATATGGGTATGAAAGGTTCGGCGACTTTCTGATTTTTTCACTAATATGTTAGTGGTACCAATAATAAAAAAAATTTTGTAGTGGATCAAACCAAATCAAACCAAAAAATGAGGCTTACCTGACTGATACCACCCTCCTCGATCAGTGTAGGGGCCGTGTTTTCTCTCGCGATTGCTTCCTGTCAGCCGCCTAGAAGGCAAATCAGAAACCCTGAAAATGCTGGGATCATGCTGACACAGATATGAAGCACACTCTCAACAGTCACCTCTTCAGGGAATGTATCACGCAACAAAAATGTGTAGTATCCATATTCCTTTAAGGAAAGGGAAATTACAATCCTATGACCTGGCGATTTCTTCGGGTTCACACTTTCCCAAAAGACGCGTGAGAGAAATGGAATAAATTCCTAACCGCAAAAACAGTCCGATTCATTTGTTGGCCACTTTTCCACGTTGATGATATGGCAAGCGAGTTTCGAGGAAGCACCAGCTTCAATCTTTGCATCGAGGGCCACGTTTGCCGCTTTCGGCTATGCGAGCTCGCCAGCCGGTTGGCAGCGTGCCTTCTTGGTTAGGTGGTGGCTATCGAATGACACACCTGGCGGTAAAACGCAAGCCTCCCTCTTTAGGTTCGGTTCTTCTTTAACTTTTCTGGTTCCGTGTTTAATTACATATTTCTCTCTTCACCTCGTTTTTTCACGCTTTTAAGGGTACTTCATTAGCGTTATCTCCCACCATAATTCATTCAGCTCAATCACAGCCGCGCCGACTCGCCCCGTTACAGCTGACCCTGACGTCAACACCAAAACAATCCCCGCCCCTCACTACGTACGCGTGCCCGAGCTTCCCACACGTTGCACGCAACAGCACATCGTGCGCGTATCCGAGACTGAGGCCTTTCATCTGTACGTGTATAGTTTTTGCTCTTTTCCTCACGTATTGTATCTTAAAGTAAGAAAAAACCTGCATATACAACGTGAAAAAGAATGAGAGGCCTTGAGTTAGTCGAATGTATTTTGCAACAAGATTTTTATTTGAAAACCTCAAGCGCCCTTCTATTTTGTGAAGCCCCTGTGCCGATTCAGCGCTTGTTGCAATTCAAGACGCATGGGACCAACAGTAATCGAAAACCAGTTCAGGGCATACTAAAACTGATCTAATTTCAGTTTTTCAGGTAGCTTTCGTTAGTGTCATATTACCACTAATACAATTAAGGATTTACTGTTGTAGTTAGTCTTATAAATGTTATACAGTTATAAAACCATATAAAATGATTTAGGTACTTTTTATTATTTTTTTTAATTGCGGGACCATCATACTACCAAATACTACCCGTATTTGCATTTTGGTTTCACTTTTCAGTGCAGAAATGCTGTTCACTTCATACATGTTAGTTATGTTGATCAGTGATTTATATGCATGCTATAACGATCAGAAGTGGAAATGGCAGTTAATTATTCTACCCTCAATAAAATGCTTTTTACTTATGAATATGTAGCTAATGTTTCTTTTTTGACTTCCTGAATGTCAAACATGACAGTTCTCTCATACTGTATTTATAACATTTTTGTTGAAAGAAATTTCCTGTGCTTTGCACTGTATTCTGTTCTCTTTTAGGTATTCAACTTTAATGTCTGCTTTATATATTGTGACCAAAGCAGCAAATACTTTTCCTTGTTCATATTAAGAGGCTAAACAGAGGACTACATAGTATCCTCACCAGACAGTTAATGCTTCAGGTAAGGTAATTTCCACAAAGGCAGCTGATCCTCCTGATGAAGCAACCTCTGCAAGAATGATAGTACTGTCTGCTAAATGAGTCCCACAGGGCTGAAGCCCGTAGAAAGTTATGTATGGAAACAGGGCATCAAAGATTTCTGGACCTTCAAGCTTTCTTAATAAATAAAACCTTCAAGAGACGCACAGTCTTATTTTGGCTCTTGATGAGAACTTGCTAGGCCCCTATGGACTACGTCACCTAGTAGTCTGTTCTGAAGAGCCACTGCCTAGATTTTTTTGGCATGCACTGAGTTTTCCAGCTTCTCCTATCCCTATTTTAAATTTGAAATAAAGTCAAGAGTTTGTTAAGTATGAGTGCAAAAATGGGTTTTGTCTTAAGTTTTTTTTTATGCACCACAGAACTAAATGCAGTGGCAGTGTATCAACCTATTATTAAGTGACCACTTTCCATTTTGGCAAAGAAACGCTAAATACCACATATTTAATTTGTGGAAGACCATATTAGTCTGTTGAAAATTTTTTTTCATGTTGTATGTGTACTTCGGGGATCGGCAGTCAAACAAAGAAAAAAGTCTAAAACAACACTATGTCACCCTTTATGCTATCTCTACACAGGTGACATAACAATACAATAACTGCTGGATCTTTGTTTCAGGGTAAGTCTTCACAAACAACTCTAATGATGATGATAATGCATTATAGTTAAAATGAAGAAAAGACAACCTGAGCCAGGTGTTTGTGCTTCATTCTGTAGAGACATTATTTATACTTTAGGCCAGGAAAGAGCTGCTGTCATTTTGCCTTTGGTTATTATGCTCGGTTTTGTTTATTTTTTGTTAACCTTTTTTGAATTCTGTTCCAAATTAAACCATGCATCATATATCTATCTAGTATATAATTAAAAGGTAAGGTCTGTGTGTCCAGGCCCTCTGAGTAATATGATTGGTCATTTTGGCTTTGATGAGGTAATCGAAAGAGGAAATCCGCACAAGGAGTAGTAAAGGCATAGACTGTACTCTTGGAGTGTCTCCTTCAAATACGACAAGTGTAAAACTTTACAGAAAGTGAGAAAGGTACCTCAAAAATAGGTAGGTTTTCTAGGAGCATGCTTGAGAGGGAGCACTTGTGAGGAGATTTTAGTAAAGGAGTAAGACGCACACTGACAGAGTTGTCTCTAAATACTGAAAGTATAAAACCAGTTAGGAGGTGAGAAAGGTGCTTCAATAATAATGAGAGCTCTTTTTGCCAGACTCATCATTTATCAGTAATGGTGCAGAAATGGTGGTCTCCTGCTAGAGGAAATATGTGAGTTCAACTGCCATGAGTAAAAAAAGACCGTGGTTGAAGGTTCCACACAACAGATCATGTCCACCTGACTGTCTGCGTGTAGAGTTCGTGCAGTTGGAGACAACTACTGGCCTATCTTTTAAATATAAGGTACTCATATAAAACTTGTTTAATGCTGGGGAGCACAATAAATTGATCATTCAAAAAGTACAGTGTGACTTAAGAGCAACTGGTGCTATATGCTTTTGAAAAGCTAGACACTTCCTCACTCATAAAAATGTGCTCTTCAGCCTTAGAAATAATTATTAACTTTTTCACTTGGTTACAATTGAGCAAACACTCCTGTTACATTAAAGACTTGGACAACATAATTAGACTTATTTAAATACATAAATTTAAACAGAGCTAAAGAATAGCTCAAAGTCATAGTCATTACCTGAAAATTAGGAACCAGAAGAATATTTAAATGGCACAAATAACATAAGAATGTATGTCTCAACACACTAACTTATGATGATGCATACATCCAGACACCTTCATAGGATTCCTGCAGACTCAGAAATGCACAGTTGTGGCCAAAAGTTTTGAGAATGACACAAATATTAATTTTCACAAAGTTTGCTGCCTCAGTCTTTATGATGGCAATTTGCATATACGGCAGAATGTTATGAAGAGTGATCAGATAAATTGCAATTAATTGCAAAGTCCCTCTTTGCCATGAAAATGAACCCCAAACACCCATTTCCACTGCATTTCAGCCCTTCCACAAAAGGACTTGCTGACATTATTTCAGTGATCCTGTCTTTAACACAGGTGAGAGTGTTGACGAGGACAAGGCTGGAGATCACTCTGTCATGTTGATTGAGTTAGAATAGAGAGGTTCAGTTGTTGTGAAGATGGCTTCAGTGTGCCCAAGAAAGACCAGCTAGTGCCAGGACCATCTCCTAAAGTTGATTCAGCTGTAGGATCGGGGCACCAACAGTGCAGAGCTTGCTCAGGAATGGTAGCTGGAAAGTGTGAGTGCATCTGCATACACAGTGAGGCAAAGACTTTTGGAGGATGGCCTTGTATCAAAAAGGGCAGCAAAGAAGCCACTTCTCTCCAAGAAAAACATCAGGAACAGACTGATATTCTGCCAAAGGTACAGGGATTCTACTGCTGAGGACTGGGGTAAAGTCATTTTCTCTGATGAATCCCCTTTCCAATTGTTTGGAGCATCCTGGAAAAAAGATTGTCCAGAGAAGAAAAGGTGAGCGCTACCTTCTGTCTTGTTTCATGCCAACAGTAAAGCATCCTGATACCATTTATGAGTAGGGTTGCTTCTCAGCCAAGGGAGTAGGCTCACGCACAATTTTGTCTAAGAAAACAGCCATGAATAAAGAGTGGTACCAAAATATCCTCTGAAAGCAACTTTTCCCAACCATCCAAGAACAGTTTGGTGACAAAAAATGTTTTTCCAGTATGATTGAGCATCGTGCCATAAGGCCAAAGTGATAACTAAGTGGCACGGGGAACAAAACATCAAAATTTTTGGTTCATGGCCAGGAAACTCGCCAGACCTTAATCCCATTGAGAGGTTGTGGTCAATCAAAAACCCACAAATTCTGACAAACTCCAAGCATTGATTATGCAAGAATGGGCTGCCATCAGTCAGGATTTGGCCCAGAAGTTGATTGACAGCATGCCTGTTTGAATTGCAGAGGTCTCGGAAAAGAATGGCCAACACTGCAAATATTGACTCTTTGCATAAGCCTAATGTAACTGTCAATAAAAGCCTTTGACACTTACAGTATGAAATGCTTGTAATTATACTTCAGTTTACCATAGAAACATCTGACAAAAAGATCTAAAAACACTGAAGCTGCAAACTTTGTGAAAACCAATACTTGTGCCATTCTCAATACTTTTGGCCACAAATATACAATGGCTGGAGTCAAGCAAAGTGTAACTGCATTGGCCTGATGATATCTTGATCTGTCCTGGGAAATTTAAAACCAAATTGCTTGAGAACAGTGCTCATAGTGTTCCTCCAATAATACAAATGGACATCATCTTATAGAAATTTTATGTGTTACTGAAAGGATGCAGCATGAAAAAACTAGAATATCACATTGTTATTTCAGCTAATTATTGGCAGATATATTAAGACATGTTTTAGTTAGCAACCTCATCTAAAAGCTTTGTAATAATATATGATAATGTAGAAAATTCAATTCCATAGAAAAGGCTATTTTACTCGTAAATAGTCATTCACAACTACAGTATGTCATAGACAATATGTCTTAATCTGTCCTGGGATTTATGGAAGGAAGTTGTTTGCCTGAAAGGCTTCCAGCCTTTTGTTATGGGGATCAAAAATGTAAGCATTAACTAATGGCCTTAGTGTGTGTTATCAATATTCAGCCAGGACTCAAGATGCCTGTTACCCATCTCTGAGTAGCCAAACATATATCTTCCCTTTTTGTATCTGCCTTCCACTGAATATTTCTAAAGTTCCAGAAGTGTTGTTAAAACAGTGTGGTGATGGCATTGTTGCCATTGCTACTTCATTGATCTAGTGTCCTAGGTTTTAATCCCCTGCCTGGTTGTTATCCATATAGATTTGGCACATTTCCCCTGTCTGCATGGGACTCCTTTGGAACTGCAGTTTCCTTCCTGTGTCCTGAAAGACATGATGATTAAGTTGCATGGAGATTCCAAATGAACCCAGTACAAATGTGTGCTTAAATGGACCCAGTTATGGTCTGGTTCCTAGTGCTGCTGGGATAGCCCTCTCTGTGACTCAAAATTGGATTAATCAGGTTCCAGAATGTTGTTACATTATGTTAGAGACTTTGCCACAGATTGCTGCACCTTATCTGATTATGGCCAGGTTAATGATTTCCCACAACTTTTTGTCAGCATTGCTTTCCATGTTGACCCTTTATTTTTCAAGCATATTTCTGTGTTTGGGTTTGATTCAAACCTCACCATTCCTGCTTACAAACCACTGATTTTTTTTTTTCCAAAAATTATTATAAGATTCTGCTTTTGCATTAAAATGTTCTAACCTTTCTCTCTTCTGTCATGTCTTAAATAGCACACAAAAAGTGTGCAGATTAAGTTAACTGGTGACTCTAAAATTGACTAACTATGAGTGTGTGTGGATATGTGTGATCAACCTGTGTATACAGTGGATCTGAACTAGATTAGCAATTCAGAAAATGAATGTACAGAAAGTCAGAACTGTTAACAACAAAGATTCAACATTGGCCATTGTATTAAAGATATTTTTTCATTAGGCCTGGATAGGCTACAGTCCCTTATGACCCCAAATTGGATGAAGAGGCCATGAAAATGGGTACATTGAGGAGTGTTTATGTAAAGAATGCATGAAGTTGAAATGTGTTTTTCAAAGGGATATCTAAATTTGATACCATTCCAGTAATGCTGCTACAGCATTAATCTGATGAACAGTTCCAGTTATATGTTTTATGTTTTCAGTGCTCAATTGAGTTTATTTAATAACATTTCACTCATGATGATGTGACTTTAAGCAGGATTAAGCCTGCTCTAACAGCTAATTTTAATCCATGAGTGTATTCCACAGGGATAGTGGAAAAAGCCTTTAAATGGACTTCTAAATGAATATTGATTTTTTTTATGCCAGCTATCCATGATGAAGCTTGCTTACAAATCCTGGCCCACATTTTCACAGCAAAATGTGTTAGACACACAGGTCGATTGTAGCACACTCTGTGTGTGAAGAAGTTCACAGAATCAGTGATTTATACTTTTGTAACCCTGCTCATCCGTTTGTTTCCAGATTCTTTCGAGTTCATTAATAAGGTCAATCTATTTTAATTTTGGTCTGGACTATTGGGAACATCTTTAAAGATTACAACAGGCAGGTCATGAAATAGTAAAGGGAATCATAAATATGTTATCCTCTTCTGAGTATGTCTGGTCTATCTATCCATATCTTTTCTGGTTGGTTTTTACTGTTCCCAGGCCAGGGCAGAACCAGAGTCAATCCCAACAAGACTGGGTGCAAGGCAGAAACTAACTTGTCTTGGACACCAGTTTTTCATGCTCACATATATTTAATTTTATCATTGAGATATGAAATCAATTAACTTGCTGTTTTTATTTGATATTTGGAAAAAAATCAGAGTATCTGGGGACACCCCAGGCTGGCATATGTAGAATGTGTGCAGTTGTTAAGAATTATTTTTCAAAACAGCAGAGGTGCAAATGAGGGATTTTCCAAAAAGTTTATTCAGACAATCATGTGCCTAAAAAAAAAAAATAAAGTCAAAACTACCAAAATTTCTCAGTCAAAACAAACACAAAAAAATTTAAGTGAAAAAAAAGTGATAAATAAATAAAAACCAATAAGCTAAGTTCTAAAGCTCTAGGCCCTGGATTTAAGCATAAACTAAACAAGCCACAGCTTATCACCTCACAGTTTAAAGAGGTCACTGAATGTTTCACATTTTTTTATCTGTTACGATTTTATATGGAATCTTTACAAGCATGGGAGCAACCCTTCCCCTCCCTTAGATGAGTTTGCTGTACACATCTGCAGCATTTCTGACGAGTTCAGTTGTTACACAGCTTTATTTTCTGTTAAGACTTGCCAAATAGAGCCTTTATAGCTTCTCATACCTTAGGGCCTTACTTTGTCTAAGTTCAGCTGTATTTAAAGTCATGCATTCTTTTAACATATTTGTGAGAATCTTTCCTTTAAGAGTTAAAGTTTAGACAAATTACTGAGTATGCTGAAATTTTTAATGTGAATGGTGTAATGGCCACTCAAGTTGTAAACCACATGACTAAGCAACAAGGATCTCACTAAAAACAATAGGGTGTTGTTCATGCAAAAACTCACAAAACAGCAGTGGTGATAGAAAATCATCAAAAAACAAAATGTTGATTTGATGACTGTATTATATTATAAACCAGTAACGGCGCACTGCATGAAAACGTGCAATAAATGCACTTGACTTGAGCAATCATAGTTTTCATACTCTTTCTCTGTACGTTTAGCATTCATTTTCGTGGAAAGAAAGTTGGACCATCCAGAGAAAATTCAACCAAGCACAACCCAGAGAGTGACCAAGATGAGGATTTAAACCAAGACTCTGGCTGCTGTTGGGGAGCAGTTCAAATTATCATAATTAACTAACTACAATGCATAAATGAATATACTTACAAAAACTAGACAAAAAAACCTTTAAATATGAGTTAATTTGCTTTTATTTAGCAAAAATATCTGCCAATAGGGTAAGCAAAATTTACATGACAAGATTTCTTAAAGTAAGCAAAAATATCATAATATAAAATATTTTGATAAGTCAATAATTCTTACAATAAGGAAAACAGGATTTAATATCATGATTTAAATATTTTTCATTTGCTTAGATTTCATTTTTGCAGTGTATGGATTTAACTCTTTAAAATGCATAAAACAAAACTCAAAAAAGATCAAATTCAGAATAGCACTTGATAACAAGTAAGATTTTATGGCATTTTCTAATTCACTTAATCCACGGCAGAGTTTTAGGGAAATGGCCAGAGCCTGTCCCAGCTAGCATAGGGCACCAATCCATCATAGGGAGAACACACACCCAGCTCAATTTAACACTGGCAATTCACCTAACCTATATGTATTTGGACAGTGGGAGGAAACCGTAGCACCTGGAGGTGCAAACTCCACTCAGGTAGGACCCAGGAAGTAAACCTGGTCTCCTTACTGCAACCCAACAGTGCTACCTCTGTACTACTGTGCCACCTACAATTGTCTGAAAAATTATAATAAAGGATGAATAAATAATGTTAATACAGTGTGAGGTGTTGCAAGGGATACATTTGGAAGGCAAGGAGCAATAGTACAATACAAGCTAAGAGTCATCCAGTAGCTGTAGAGAAAGAGAGGTATCTACTGTGACAGTTATACATGGTATTATGAGGAGTTGGGGGCATCTAGGTGGCAGCAGTGCAGATGGCAAATATTTCAAGATCACAGCCAAGACAGCAAGGATTCCTAGCAGGCAAGGAAGCATCAAGATGCTAAATACGACAGGGTTATCTTTGTAGACATGAATAGGTAGCCTGGAGGCTGTCTTGGTGACTAGTTCTTTAAAGACAGATAAGTGTGTTGGGGAGTAGCAGTTTCAGTGACTACCAGAGGGTACTATGTCATTTCTATGTCAGCCATTGACATAGGGACTGTATCTGCTCCGAGAAGTATGGAAACACAGCAAAGTATGCTTCATATATTCATCCTTCCCTTGTGTTTTGTGGCATAAATTAATTGCTTTTGTGGCACCTCCATTCTTTGTTGGAATGATTTCACAAGTTATGTTATGTGATTTAATTATTTCCCTTTTAATAATAATTGCAGTACTTTTAATTAATGTCCTGTAATGGACTGACTTCCCATCTAGTGCTGGTTTCTACCTAGTTTTGGCTCCCTGTGACTCTGAGTTTGACCTCATATTGAAAATTACCTAGTACTTTAAAGTAATAAAATGTACTAATGAATGTCTCTTCTTATTGTTGCTAACCACCTGATGTAAAAGTATCCATCTGGCAAACAGCCTCTTTTTAAAAGGGAAGGGAGAAAAGGTAGCAGTGTGTTTTTTTTAAATGAAAATAGCCCCAGAGAATGCTCGTGGACTTTGTCATACTCGACAACATACTGTCTATGGTATTGCTATAACTGTGATAAAAATATCAAGAAGGAACTTCCTTAAAGAAAGATTTTCTTTTGCTTAATCCCCAGGATGGACGCCTTTGTATATATTTACCATTTGTGTGACTTATATATGAGGGTGTGTGTGTCTGTGTGTACAGTACGTCCTGTAACAATTAACTTTTTACTGATGTCTGTGTTTGTTTTGACAAGAAGTATTCAGCAATATGAATCAACTACCCTCCTTTATTTTACGTAATGCCTTTCTATAGCAAACCAACCCAATGTGCTTTATGAGTAATCGAGCTTTAGTGCAGTTGTTATCAATGAACAAACAAAAACGTTTCTCTCTAAAAGACTAATTACTTTAGTTAGTAAAGGTTTTTTTTTTCTAATTGTGCATAATAAGTGCATGTTCACAACA
The DNA here is from genome assembly GCF_016835505.1 of Polypterus senegalus. NCBI lineage: Eukaryota > Metazoa > Chordata > Cladistia > Polypteriformes > Polypteridae > Polypterus > Polypterus senegalus. Next base: position 216,965,297 of record NC_053154.1, on the reverse strand, counting down.
AGGTGACAACATATTAATTCATATTATTGTTTTTTTTTATTGAGACTATTTAAAACATGCTTCTAATAATCACAAATTTTTTCAAAATAACTAAACTCATGGAAAACTCTCATTCTAACAGTGACATCCAGTAGTAGTTTTAACATAATAATTTGTAAATGGACATGACTGTCAGAAATTGGTTGAGAGTTTTTTAAATTGAAATCCTGATTATAATAACATATCCTTTACTAGTTTTTCCTAAACCCCCATGTAATGTGCTGCCACTGTTTTTTCCACTATCTCTGCATTTACTGAACCCACTTAATTCATTTTCTGAGTTGCAGGGAGCTAGACTCTATTCCAACAACATTCGGCACAAAGACATGGCTTATGGGCATCTCACAACCACCTGTTATGAAGTCCTCTTCTATAGGGAAATTTCTGGGTAGGAGACCACCTTCAATCAAAAATTTTGCTTTGTGTTATCTTAGTATGCATTGCCAGCATTTTAAATGTCCTACACAAGCTTTCCCTCTTTTTCTGGCTGATAAGTTATGTTTAAAAAGTGCCAACAGCAACTTTTTATTACCAATGGCTAGTATATCTGGATCCCCCTCCCTTTCCTGATTTCCTTTTTTAAAATTTCACACATCCCCTACCCTTCACCTCAAAGGTGTTGAGCCTTCAGGCAGGGATTAGCAAGGTTACATGTGTTTCCAGAACGCGACACTTAATGGTGAGCACCAAACCAAGATATGGCTCTAGTATGCTGCTCTTGGGAAATATTACCTAAAAATGTTATCAGTGTCTGCTTTCTAATTAGTGGATAAAAGGGCCACCAGACACATACTGGTGAGCACCAAATGAAGACATGGCTTTAATAGTGGGTTCAAGTATCCCTTTTCTTGGAAACATTAACTTAAAAATGTTATCTGTTTCTAGTTTTTAATTAACAGATTACTATTTTTTTAACATTTATTGGATACGTTCTAGCCTTGCTTCATTGATGTCTCCACTGACATAATAAAACATTATATTTTTATATTTTTTAACTTCTCTAGTATTTTATATTCTGGATTTAGCAATCCCATGTAGCTTTCCTTCAAAAGCAGGCAATGTAGTGAAATTTCCCTGGGATGTTGCATCAAAAGGACCAAAATGAAAAAAAATGGGTCAGATATTCTGCATATTATGAACAGCACTTTCAGCCAGAAAAATAATCAAGCAGATGGTTATCTTTTAGATACTGGGATGATGAGAGAAAACAATACACTCGAGGTTTAGAATTGAAATAAGATAGGAGGCCGCCGAAACTGTGTCTAATGTGTTAGTTTTTTCATTACTGGCAGAGAAAAAAATGCATAGCATAGCAATTAACAGGGCTAATCCTAATCACACTGAGGATATCCATTCATGGTCTGAACTTAATTTTAGCCAGTGCTAGGAGGAGCAGCTGCAAGGAAGCACCCTGCCCTAGACAGGAGGCCATTCCATTACATGGAGGGGTCACACATGTACTCCTGCACATAATAGGATGATTGACTACAGCCAACAACCTAAAATGTGGACATGAGGACAAGGTGTAAACAGACCCAATGTGGGATCTCATCTCCTTCAGACAGTGAGGCACTCTAGTTAAATATGCATCCCCCAAATCTGCTGGGTAGTTTTGTTCACTTGAGGTTATGTCATGTCAGAGTAATTGAAGCATGCAACAGTCCTACATTAAATACTAAAGTAAAATATTTTTACTCTGAATAAATGTATATTTTTGGTAATCTCCATCAGATGAAATTTCTAAGGACAAACTGGTTAGCACACCAAAGATTAGTGTAGAAAAAAGAGAAACTGCAATCTGATGAGTCAAGGCTGTTATTTAAAGCTGTATATTTTCCACGTAATTGCAGCCCAGCCACTGACTCACCATGCAGGCCTGTGCTTGTTACTCAGCTTGCTTTGGTCTGCTTTTTTATGGGAGAGGACATTGCTGATAAGTCTGTACACTAGATGTTAATGTAAGATGTACTTTTCAATTTTATCTGTACAGGATTTAGATTAAATTTTGGATATAAAAAAACATCTATGTTAAATTTAGTGTATGATTAGTCTTTTTGTTTGTTGTTGATATATTAGTATCATTAGTCTGAGGGAGGCATGCAAGTAAGAATTTCATTGTACTATGTGAAGTACACATGACTATAAACTTGAACTTGCACTTGAAAGTGTTGTTACTTTTATGACATTTTCAATCCTTCAAAAGTGGAGATATATTTCTGAATATTTTTATTGTCACCACAAGGTGGTGCTAATAGGCAAGTATAGTAATTCTTCCTTTTTAAAGAAATTAAACACAACTCAGTTAAATTAATAACAGAAAATATAATACTGTACTGTAGTATGTTCCAAAGACATGCCATGAAACCCAGCTTTCAACCCCCACCTAACTAAGAGACCTACACAGGTACAGAGGTCCTTTTGAAATGGCCATTTATATAAGATAAAAGAGCAAACGAAATAAAATGGCTCAGTACAGCACAGGCCCAATATACTTTTTTTTTTAGAATTACATTAATGGATTCTTGCCACATTGTGAAATAATTCTGAATTGATCCTTGTAAAAAGAATTAGATTTTTTTCAGTTTCAAATAATGTAGAACAATGCTTATAGAAGGTAGATTGGGAACCTTTCAGTTGATTCAAATAAGTCTTTGTGTAAGTAGCATTGTATTGGATGTTACAGCGGGTTTAGGATGTTAGGCTTTAGAAGTGATTTTTAATCCAATGCTATCTGTGATATATACAAAAGAAAATGCCCAAAATGGTTTAAGTGTCGAACATGTGGTCTGGTGGCATGGGCATTTGATGAGATCATTCACAAGATGCATCTTACCCCGGCTACATTTTAGACAACTGATCAATTGATATTATAACATTGAATTATGTCATGCTTTGTTAATATTGAAGTAGAATGTATTTTATGAATGTCTGAATTCGATTCCTTTTCTGAAATTATAGTTAAGCAGTTCCTTTTCCATTATTTCCAAAGTTCCTTGAGACTTTTTAATATGCATTGGAGATACTGTCTGAATCAAATTAACCAGTATCACATCAGCAACAGATTTACATAACAGATTAAGGGAAAAATTATGTAATTTGGGTAGGTTGCTTCTAATAAAGTTTCTAATTGGTATATAGAAGAAAACATGGGTAGCTGGAAGATCATATTTGGAGTGTAACCTCTTCTATTATAAAAAAAATCTTGGAAGGGAGACTAGGGGAGACGAGATGTGATCTTCTCAGAAGACAATTTGACATCCAGCAAGAGACACTTTAACGTCATACGAGGCAGTGAGATAACATTTAAAACAAGTTTACGGACATATAACCTAGTAGTTGTTGGAATGTTTTAGGCAGACAGGCTTCATGTGCTCCCAGCTCTTAAAACAACGACAAGCAACAAGCAGAACACGCAGCTAGCCAGCAGGAGCAAGCCAGCAGATGATCCGACTGCTACTCCTTAGCATGAGTTCAGCCAACCCCCCTTCTCAACGCGAGCGGCAGAGACGCGAAGTGGCAAAAGGACGGCTGCTGTACAAGCTTTAAAATGATCGACGCGCAGCGCGACAAGCAGAATACGCAGCTCGCCAGCAGATGATCTGACTGCTACTCCTTAGTGTGTTCAGCCAACCCCCCCTTCACAACGCAAGCAACGTTATAGTCCTGCAAGAAAGAGATTTAACCACACCCGGGGCCGGAAATAAAGGACAAGTACAGTATTGTTTTTACACAAGTTTTAAAGTAAAAGTGTAAGTAATGCATATGTAACAATTCCCATGAAAATAACTGATAATTTTACCATAATTAGTGTTGACTAAAGCACAGAACAAAGAATATTTGGGACAAGATTTCCTTTCCATTTCAAATTTTTTTCAATGGGTAGTTTCATTGTCCTAGTAGTAATTTCAGGACAAGGCATGAAAATGATCATAATGTGGATTTTAAATGGCATTACTCTCCTGAGAACCAGTGAGTCAAGATCTGGAAGGGAATCTGGGGCAAAGACTTTCTGGTAAAGGAGAGCCTAGTATAGCCGAGAATGAGAAGGAGACGCTGGAAGTGACAGAAAATTCAGGTTTGTAAGAGGTGGGCAAGTGGAGAAGTCACACCACTGGACAGACAGAGCAACAGTATTTATGGGAAGACCCTGTGAAATGTTATGTTATGTTATTGTTCATGTATTGTTCATTTGTAATGACTATGTGTTTTCTCTTTTTAAATACTGTTGTGAGCTGATGTAAGCTCATCCTAAAGAACCGAATTTGTAAACTAAGGAATGGGAAATTAAATTAAATAAATGGACAAAGCAGAGGATTGTCATTTAAACAGGCATTGGTCTAAATAAGGAAGTCAATTTCACACATAGAACCCACGGCAACTGTGTCAATAGCAATTAACATCAAAGCTAACAATAAAGAGGACAAGGATACATTACAAACCCAAAATGGTGCCACAATGATGTCACCTAGAAAATAACAATATAAATTATGCAATTAAAATAAAAAACAATGTATTGGAATCATGCATAAGAGGACAGAATTGAGATTCAGAAGAGTTATGCATGATGCTGCGTCAATTTCATGTCTCAGATAATTAAACAATTTTTTTTTAAAGAGTTATTGTCATCATGGGGTGTACTCTTCACTAATACACTCCCTTTTTTGTGTGCTCCACCATTCTCAGATCTGATTCTAATCAACATTAATTATACTACACCCGTGTGATGGGTAGGATAGAGGTAGCTTGAGAAATATGAATTGTGTCTCAGTGAATGCTCTGGGTTGAGTTTTGCTTGCTGTGTTGTTTCTGACCTTTTGACTCTTTTTATTAGGCTTTTATATCATGTTTTGGGATGCATTTATTTAATTGTGTTGCCTGCTTCATGTTTTTTTGCGCTATCATTCAAACTTTTTTTTAAAGAAATCAAATTTATTTACAAATTTTGTTAAGAATTAAATTTAACACCTGTGAAAAATTGCAATTAGAGTCTCATCCTGGACATAGCACAGAAACTGCCTTAAATATGATGATATCGAATATCCTCCAATGCTGAACATGCTACAGTTGTTATGCTTTCAGATTGAAATACAACTTTGTTATGCAATTGGCTATCATGTTCAACTGCTACACAGCTTGGTTTTATATATTTTATTAATTTTTATAGATTTCTTTAAAATTCTTAAATTGCAGATTAATAAGACATACAGTACTGCATTGTATTCACATCAGATCAGATGCAGTAGAGAAAGAAAAAGATTAAAAAAGATTATCCATAGTTTAGCATGCTCGATTAACTGAGGGAAAAAAATTAATAAATGACTATCATTTGCTTGTAGAATAAATTAAAATTTTTCTCTGTTTTTAATTAAATAGGATATCAATTTCTGATTGTTTTGTGGTAGGTAGGATATAATTCTCACAGTTGAGCAAGATAAGATTTACTGCCTACCTTATGCTTTTATGTTCTGCTAGATTTTTTTACAAAGTCTTTTGAATTCTGAATTAAAATTAATAGAATTTAATTATTCATCTTTTCTTTGGACGGCTATCAAATTTTCTTCTCCTCTTCCTGGTTTGAACCACTACTGCAAATCTATCATTTGGACAAGAAGCCACCCTACTCTCTTGCTCACGTGGTAAGCCTAAGTTCAAAGGTTGTATTAAGAGAACAACCACTTCTAAAGGCATGGCCAGGCTGTGTGCGCCTGCCAATGAAGATGCCACCAGACTGCAGAGTCTGTATTGCCATAGCCTAGATTAAGGTTCAACTTGCATTTATTTGTTATCATATGAGCTGGCTTCTTCACCTCTTAACTTTCTTCAGAATAAACTAGTTTAGAAAGACAGTGGATTAGTTCCTCAATATTTTATCTGGGAGGATGTGTGGTGCTTATAAAGGGGTTATCATCATATTAGACCTAGTTTTACATCCCAAGCTCCTTTATGTAAAGATATCCAATGGCTGGAGTTTTATAAATAGATTGCATTTTTTGTCCTCAAGTGGAAACTCATTCTGCTCCAGTTGGCAACAATGAAAAAGTCAGTGCACACATGCTAAGATATATTGTCAAATAGCTCATTTCTACTGAAAGCACATGCTAAAATACAATCCAGAATGCAACAGAACATGTTTAATATAACTGTTCAAAAGTTCTTATAAATATACTGCACAAAGATCATTACAGATGTTCCAATAGAAGATAATTTTATTCTGTTTCATTTCCAATTGATCTAGATTACAATGTGGGAGGATTTAATTCAGACTCTTTTTTTATTTATTATAGAGTCATGCGTGCATCTGCTCCTGGATGGAAGGACCCTGAAATCATTGGAAAGCAGTTGTTAATTATCTCGTGTGATTCAAACTTGGCCACTTTGCTGTTTTCCAGTGAGTCAAATATGCAATTCTTGAACACCAGAGCTCAGTGTCCACAGAAAGAAGACCCTGAAAAGATAATTTTGCTCAGCTTACTCTTGTCATCCACAGAGAGACCTTCTACATCAGGATAAGAATACAAAAGTCAGTGTAGTCTTATATCTATAGTAAAGTTTGTAAAATCCTTACATCTGTCTGATTTCATAGCTGTTTAAAAGTATTTCATACAGGCTTTGTGGTTTTTGTCTTTTATTTTCTATCATTTTATATTGTTTGATACGTTAATCCAGAGATTCAAGATGAAATGAACAGTCAGATGGCCAAAATGTGATGTGAAGAGGATGTGGTCAGATAGTGAATATGGCCATTTTCTTCAGCTAATAATGATAAGATCATCAGCTCTTATGATTTTTTTAATATGGCAAATACTCAATTTTACAGCTAAAAAGTTTATTTGCTTATTTTTTTGTACTTTATAATTTAACTATTTAGTCTGTGTGTCTAAGTTTACATTCATTAGAGTATTCATTGTATTTTATCATTTTTTGGTCTATACTGTATTTGTGAATATTTGTGTTACTATTTTGCTTAATTTCTTAACTATATTTCCTTGTTAAATCTATTGTTTATATTTTTTCTTTTTGTGACATCATCGCAGCACCATTTTGTTTGCCCATTCAATGTGGCTGCTAATTTGTATAAAATTTTTCATGGGCATCACTGTATTATCTCTCTATTGTAAAAAAAAAAATCCTGGGAGATAAAGATGGGAGACAAGACGTGATCTTCACGTTAAGATCACAGAAGACACTTAAAAGACCCACGAGACAAAAGAGAATGGCCACGGAACGTCTCGCGGGGACCTTAAGCATGAGACTTTGTACCAAGAGATTGACCCAGGACCATCTCATGATGATGTAGAACATGAGATTCTTGCAAGACACACCCTACTTACAACCAATATCAAATAAGACCACGGGCATCAAAACATTCAGTCGTGTGAAGGATTTGAGCACACACAGATCCAGGGTCTCAGCATATATAAAGCATATAAGGACAATACAATATAAATGAAACGTCGACGACTAAGCAAAGAACAAAGCAGCGCGGAGAAAAGAGACTCAAAAGCGTTGGAGAGAAAAAAGAGCAAAAAAGAAAAAGAATAATCTAGGTGCAAATTCAGAAAATAAGGAAAGTAATTATCAGCCCGGAACAAGTGGAATTGAAAAAAAGCACTTCCAATCGGGCTCAGAATTAAAAGACAAAGTACAATTTCATAAAGACGTTCACAAACGTTGGCACCATACACATGCAGAGCAGGTTAGAAATTATGAAAGCAGTGGAAAAAAAAAGGTGCAATATACATGAGGAGAAACTTAAAGAATACGAAAGTAGGAAAATTAGAAATTATAAAAAAAAAAAGTAAAGATCACAGTAGTGCAAACAAACGGAAATTATTACTCAAAAAAGGGAAAATAATTACCACGGACTAGGTTTTATTGAATTAAAAGCTGGATAAATCGAGGTCAGAAATAAAAGACAGAGTAGAAAACAAAGTAAAACGTCATAAAGAGGTTAAAAAACAAGGGGGCCAAACACATGCAGAGCAGGTTAGAGATAATGAAAACTGGAATTCAAAAGACTCAACAAAAACTTTTGCGCGAAACACATGCAGAGCAAGATACAGAATATGAAAGCAGAAAAAAACGACAGTGTCAAAACAAAGAAAGTAAACATCACATTAGCTGAAATAAAGAGAAATTATTACTCGGAGAAATAACGAAAAGGCGAATAGAGATCAAATATATGGACATAGGTGATATGTCAGAAGTATGTAAATATTGTAAGGCTTTGAAGTTTAAGTCAGAGAATTTCAAAAACGTGGTTCACCTCACATGCATTTATTGGTTACTTAGCAAATGAAGTAGATCACTTGTCTGTGTTGAAACTCCAAACAGAGAAACCTAACCTGAATTATGGTACAAAGTCATTAAACACATGTCTCACTGACTTCATTTAAAAGATTCAGCATATTGGGACTCGAAAGATTCCAAATATTGTTTTTACAGAAGTTCTGAAATAAAAGTGAAAGTAATGAAATAGCAACAATTCAAAGAAAAAAAATCTTAAAAGTGTGTATCCGGAAAACCAAACACGGGAGTTGGCAAGCGAAGCGAGCAGGGGGCAAAGCCCCCTAGTTTACAGTAAGGATGACTACTGCTAGTCATGTAAATTAGATGTGTGATGTTAACACATTGCCACTACAAATGATTGCAGCACACTTATAAAAGTGTCCAAACTTTGGATACTCTCAAAGGAAAGACTTCACTATCTTAATGTGTTAGTTAGATCTTTAAATTCAACATATTTGATTAGAATTTTGTTATTGACTTTCTTTCAGTCTATGATTTATAAATTATTTGTTAGTTTTAGGTGAATTTGCATACAATGTGAAAAGCACCTACTGTAATAACCATGTCCGTTGTATGTCTTTCTGTCTGTCTGTGCCTCTGATAAAGGAGGATTTAATGTTTTCAGGAAAAGTGAACTATAAACAACATTATGATCAAAGAGACACAAGCAACTTAATGTGATTTTTCTTCAATTCCCCCACCCTAATATTGCATTTTTAGATTTTAACAAGTGATTACAGATTGTTCTTCATGTGGGCATGTGTCTTTTTATTTTTCTTATGGGTGTGTGTCCTTTGTCCATTTTTTTAAATGTAAAAGTCTGTAATGGAATAAAAACAGAAAGACTAAACTTTGCATACTTTTAATTTAACAAAATTGTACAGTTACCTATGAATTTAGATCAAAGGAAGTATTCATAACACTTCATGTTTAAAAAAGAGCAAAATAACTAAAAGCCAATGTGAAGGCTGAATCTGCTTCTTGACTACACAGTTCTACTTCCAGGTTCTCCCTTTTCCTGTATTTTTAGGGAGGTTTAGGGACATTGACAAATCTGTCTGAAACAAAAGCTTTCCACTGTTGATTAAAATTGGCAAACACTAGCATTAAATGTTAAATATGTTTATTTTATTATTAATAATTTGATAACTTCTGTCTCTGTTCCTCAATGAAATATTTTCTGCATTAATCTGACAAATTGTTAAACATTTCTAAAAATGATGGTAAACTAAAAACATTTACCAAAACTAACATTGATTGATTGGACCTCGGAAAAGGATACACATACTCTGCAGAATTCTTAATGGGAATTGAGGGAGGAGGTGAGAAAGAGAACACTCACCTGCAAAAAAACCCCTTGGTTTTGACTCATGTTTTCTAGGCAGTTTCTGTTCTGGCATGGATCACATCAAAGAGGTGGGCAACGAGAGGGTGGAGTTATGTCAGACCTCATGTAAGCATAGGGAGACTTGGAATTGGTGTGTGTGGTGCACTCGAAAGAGGAAAACGAGGTGGGGCAGTTGAGACATAAATAAAGTCTCACAACTGGAGCACTGTATGATGAAGTGAAGCGGTGGAAGTGATGAGAAACCAAGGACCACTCCTTTTTTTAAGTGCCAATTTGTACCAATTTTTATTGTTATTATGTGTGTGTGTGTGTGTGTGTGTTCCCTCACATGTAACCTGAGCGCTGCTTGTGTATCAGATAGGTTGTGAACCAGCAGCTCCAATCAATAACAATATTGGTATAGAACTACTTTTAAACCAAGCAACAACTGAAGAAAATTTTGGGTAATACATATTAAACAAAATTATGTGAAATAATTTAAAAACAATCTTTTTAAAAAAAAAAATCAGCCTTGGCAGGGCTACTGCGGACCACGGAGCACATCATGGTGACACACAGTTTAATAAACCCAGCTGTATTATACCCATTAGCCTGAGGAGGGGAAGGATATGTTAAATTTCAATCTTTGATGTAAGTTGCTAAATTCCAACACCATTTGCTGAAATCTGTCATGATTTAGCCAGGACTCCATCCCTGACTTTTTCTTTTCTTTTAACTTACTTATTTTGTTGTTTATTATGTTTTTTTTATGTTTTATGGCATTGAATGTTTTTCTTTTCTTTTTGTATTATATATTACTCTTCAATGTGTATTGTTTTGGTTATCAATGACTAACTGTGCTACCTGTCTAAAATGGGTTGAAATTTAAGTAGTCAACAAAGAACTCCTATTTTTCATTTGATACATGGGTTGTACATTTGGTCTATTATAAAAATATATATATCCAATCCCTTTCCTTTGTAGACCACGGACCGCTCTTACAGTCAAAATGTTTTTCTGGGTAATTGCCGTGGTTGTTGGTATCAGATTGGCCTGGTTTAATGGCTCTAGCCTTGTCATATCAAGGCTTTGGTTTCCTGATGTCTACGTCGATTTTTTGTTCAGTCATCAATTAACCACCACATGAAGTTATCAGTCATTAGCAATACAGCTATAAACCTCATTCATATGGCCCAAGCAGATTCAAGAAAGTTGCTACCACGCTGCTGTTGCTGGCATATAATGTTGGACAACAGAATTGGTCAATTGTCTTCTTTATAGAGACTTACTTGGTATTTTTAGTATAATTTTTTTCACTATTTTAAAATTTTTTTCCTAACTTTAGCAACCTGATGGACATACAGACACATACACCTTTCATTCGGATGGAGTCTTTATTATTATCCATCCATCCATTTTCCAACCAACTCAATCCGAACACAGGGTCACAGGGGTCTGCTGGAGCCAATCCCAGGGCACAAGGCAGGAACCAATCCTGGGCAGGGTGCCAACCAACCGCAGGACACACACAGACCCACACACCAAGCATACACTAGAGACAATTTAGAATCGCCAATCCACCATGTCTTTGGACTGTGGGAGGAAACCCACGCAGACACAGGAACAACATGCAAACTCCACACAGGGAGAACCCGGGAAGCAAACCCAGGTCTCCTAACTGCGAGGCAGCAGCGCTACCACTGCGCCACCACTGCGCCACCGTGCCAATGTGGCTGCAGGTGGCCTGCTTATTGCCTGAGAAGCATTAGCTCCTGTTTGTGTTGTTCAGCTCCTCTTTCCTTGATTAATCTTTTGAGATTTTATAAGTCCTTGCTTTGACACTTTAGGTTTTGGGATATTTTTGTTCTGCCCTTGGTTTCTGGTTTTTGTCTTGTAGATTTGGATTTTGCTCACTTCTGGGTTGCCCCTTTGAGGTATCATTTTATTATCTCATGCTCCTACATACTTCTTGTTTAGTTTTTGAAATCCCTTTTGAGTAAATCTAGTTATTAGTGTAAGAAACCCTGCTTTGTTCTTTGGAATGTGGGTTTATACGGCTCCCCTTACCCTTTTTGGAATTTGTAGGCCTGACCTTTTTGAGGGTGCAATCCCAGACCTGCATGGGGTTTCTGGGACAGACCTACTTTACATTTTTAGGAGTGTTTGGTAGTTTGAGGTTTTTCTTGATTTTGGGCCCAAATGTTATAAAATAAAGAGGCTGTCAAATATTTTTTTGCAAAGCACACTGGTCTTTTTGAATTTGTTTTATGACAGAAAATGCCCTCTTCTTTTCAGAATTACAAATTTTTAAATGCTTTGGAAAACAGCAGCCAGCAGTAAAAATTAACAAACTTCAGACCCAACACTCTGAGGATTATCCTGGAAATCCAAACTGTTGTAAGTGACTTCTTAATCAGTGCTGTTTAATTTTTAATGTACAACCAAGCACATTCACATCTGCCAGGCCAAATAGAATTTCTGAGCTCATTATTGATAGACAAACACTTGGAATAGACCTGTACCCTTTATAATAGTAATCAATTCTGTTACAGCAATTTGAAGGACTTCTTACCGGAATTCTGAGCCATAACTAATGGTTCTGAGAGGAAGTCCATGTAAACCACATTATTAGTAAATTTTATATTTTAAATAAGGAGCTAAAATAGTTAATAGACAGAGACATTCAAGACAAGGGAAGTAGATGTAACTAAACAGTACTTATATCTGTAAGCCATAATAGTCTGTCAGAAGAATTTAATAATTTAATGTCAAATAATGATTTGAGGAAGACTTTGGTAGAAATAATAAGCCTAACACTGAGGTTAGGTGCTCATAATATTGAAATGTTGAAAGAAAGAGTGGAAAGAAACCAGTAAGTCCAGTGCCACTCAGGGTACAAAGTGAAGGTTAAGACAAATGAGCACAGTCACATCAATGATACCAGAAACAATTGTCAGTTCACCACATGAGGGTAGACTTAGAGTTAGTGGCAGCAATAAACCCAATACCAAAAACAGCTTGATGTCCTAGTCCATCCATCCATTATCCAACCTGCTATATCCTAACCACAGGGTCACGGGGGTCTGCCGGAGCCAATCCCAGCCCACACAGGGTGCAAGGCAGGAAACAAACCCCGGGTAGGGCGCGAGCCCACCTTAGTGATGTCCAGTTCTTTTCACCTAATTCTTTACACATCAATGTTTTAATAGATTTAAATGCTTTAGTGGTTCACCTTTAGTACAAGATCTCTAAATTTCTAAAATATCTATTAAATACTAAATTAAAATCCAAACAATAGATGGAGGCCATATTGTTAGCAGATTTTTAGAATGTATTATATCTTCAGTACATATTTATTATAGACTGATCTCTACTGAACCTTATTTTGGCTTCCTATGGTTGCAACTGCCTGGAGTACAGATTGTTTCTTGTAATTGTTTATTTGATATCATTCTTCTAACCATTATGTCATGTGTTTCTGCTACTAACTCTTGAATGCAAAGGTTTCTGAATGGTTTTCAGCAAAAAAGAGATAACTGAACTGCTACTATAATTGTGCATAATTCTGCTATTAATTTACTCCCTGGAACACAAATACTTAAATTAAGCCTTTACACATTACATTAGAGAGACAAAACTTAGAAAGTGGTTTTATTTGTCTGCCCAATAGCCCTGTTGTTGCAGGTTTCTTCTTTGTTGAGTAAATACAGTAGTAAGTACATTTGTTGTGTCCATGCATTGATTATCAAGAACTATTAGAAAATTACAGTTTTCTTAGACTACAGAAGTCAGCTGGCATCCTGGCTGAGTGGAATGGTTCCTTACCTGGCCGGGAAGCCTTTATAAAGGGAGAACATGGGTGGACAGACATCCATGCTGAGTTGATTAGTAGTACCTTTCCCAGTCAGGAGGTCACTATAAAGAAAAGACTAAAGGAGACTGTCTCCTGGAGCAGCAGTATCTGTCAGGTATGGCTCCTATTTGGGCACCATTTGGACTGCATGAGAGTTGTAGCTTGGTGGCAAGTCCTGTTGGAGCACTTGTTGGTGCTAATTGGTGGAGCTGGTGGGGGCAAGCTGCCCTGTCACATAAAGGTTCCAATTGACCTAGAAATGCTTTCAGGTGGCAATTCTGTTACACTGGAAGTACTCCTGGGTTTCTGGTTGAAAAGCAGCTGCTCTGCCTCACCTAGTCAAATTGGACAATGGTGGATGGTCAGTGCTTGCCTGGGAAGGAGTGGAGGAGGAAAGGAATGTAAAGAGAATTGTATCTGCTAATAGTTGAAGAAATCTCTGTCAAGGTATTTCACTTAATAAAATCAGTTTATTTAGAAATCTGAACTTTGTATCCTCTCAAAGTAAAGACCCCATTTAAAAGAGAATAACAATGGAGACAGTAACATTGCACAAGGAGAGAACATAACAAATACCTTGCTTCCCATTGGGTGAAGCTTCATATTCAGTAGTCCCCCGTCTGACATAAAGAGCACCAAATGCACTTACCAACCAACATATACAGTATATCAGGCTACCTTTCTTCTTCACCTTTCACCTTCTTCACTTTTAAAGCTCAAATGAGCACTTGCCAAACACTCAAACTCAACTTCACACTCAATAGTGCAATGGACAGAAGGGGCTTTAAAGTTCTCCAGGCATTGATCACAGGCACCAGTTCTTCCTTAAAGTACCAGGAAGACAATAAGTCCCATGACCTTTATCCTGGCTGAAGTTCATTATTTTTGAGTATGGGCTCTTTGAGAAAAATAGGCTTGGGTTGATTGCCATATGTCAGGATATTTTTTAGGACTGTTTTTACATTTTCAGAAGTATTTTTCATTACTGAAAATACTATAATTGCATTAAAAAGGTGATGTGTATACATGAAGGCCCCTTACAGTATGTGAACAGAACCCTGAAAAGGTTGTCATTCTGGAAGCTAATTATTGCTGGTTGTTTTCAATAAACTTCCAAAACCAGTCAAACAATACCCAATTCATAAATGCAACTTTTCCTTCTTCTTGAGTCAACACAACTCAAGTAATCTGAACATTTTATTTGACTCTTCCTTTATGAAAGTGTCAAGTTTAAAAGCTGTAAAAAAAAACTTTTTAATACCAATTGCGTTTATGGTTAAAAGATTTGTTAATTGTGATTTCATCTTTAACTTTGGTGTTAAAATTAAATTAATATAAAAAAAAACGTAAAAAATACATTACACAGACAATTAGTTTATGGGTTCTTATTCCCAATTAATTAATGATGGTAGAATTTACTGTTACAAACCGTACAGGTTAGCAATCTTTCCTTCTGACCGTTATTTGACAGCTAAATGTTTGGCAGTTCATTTTTAACTGTAAAATCATAGTAAAAATGCTTTGCAGTGTGAAACATGTAAAGTTTAGTAACTGTTTTTGAACTGCAACTTTACATGAAATGCACTTGGCAGCTTACCTCTCAATGTGGTTGATCTGATGATCATCATCAGACTACCATTTTTTCACCAGATCAACACAAAACATTTGTAAAATAGGATAGGACACAAACAAAGGTGAAGAGCTACCTTGGTGATCCTGTATAACTGGATTTGCAAAAGTAAAGAAAATATGAAGTAAATGTGGAGTAGCATTTTCAGATTGGAGTTCTGAAGAGGAACTGAAACAAGATGGCCAATTTCTAGGTTATGAGTTCAAGTGGCAGGAAGGGGAGGGTTTAAGCAGACAGACAGACACAGAAGTGACACCAGCAACAGAGATGCGTCAGTCTTCTGTTTGGCAGAGGGAAGAGAGGAGAAGGCATTAGTACTCAGTGCTAACACCTCCATGTAATTACCATCATCAAAGCCCTTTAGCTGTCTCCCATGCGCACACCAAGTGACACACTTTACTCATAAAGAAGAAGATGAAAAATCACAATCAGCGCAAAACAGAAAAAGGGATATTACTATTGATCAAAGAAGTTTTTATAAATAACTGAAATGTAGTGTAGTTAGTTTCAGAGCCTGTTTTGCAAACAACGAGAGCAAATCAGAACTGAAATCCTGAATGAGATGATAATCACTGTGAAAATAATTTTTGCAAACCAAGTCTCGGTCACCAATGATACTAACACATCTGCCTGTGGAATGTGAGAGGAAAACTGGAATACACTGAGGAAATCCACAAACACTGGAGGAGGAATATCCAAGAAACACTGACAATGACAGACTCCAAATCTGCTAACTTTTGCGACACCCTACCATCTGCTGGTTGTGATAATCTTATCATAGGTAGTTATATTGTTTATTTTTTTTGAAGCTATAATGAGTCTTTTTGGTGAAAACTTATCTGTTGCTAGCCACCTACAATTGTAATAGCTGGCAGTATGAGGTTGCCACTTTTTCTATGTCTTACTCAATTTTTTAAAAATATTTTACTTTAATGTTTAGGAGGGCTACCTAGAAGTTCACTCACTAATTCAATTTAAAGACCATATTATTCAAGTTCACAATCAATCAATTTACTGTGAATGCCTTTGGAATAGGGAAGGTGGAGAACCTAGAAGGCTTGTCTAGCACAGCACGAAAAGTCTAAGACCAGGCAGCAGAGGAAGTTTGATTTACTTGTGGTGCGCCATAAACATCAGCATACGATAGGGAGTGGCCTCTACAGCCAACAGAGAGAAGAATGCCAGAAACAAACCGAGGATGTGGACAAGTGGGTGAGGAATGTGTCTGACAGACAACTCACCCAAGCAGAGAAAAACTTCCTTACTAAATGGTTAAACTTTGCTGTCACACCAAAACAAATCCCGCTAATGGAACTGATGACAGCCACAGAGTCAGCAATCAAAAACAACAACATTGCAGATGTGGAAGCGGAGCAACTGTGGATAAAAGTTTCGGCATGTCTCAGCAATGCTAAGCCCCCTGCACCCAATATCAGCTTTGAGGATAGGAAGGCTCTCATGGCACTCAGTAAGGACGACAACATCATCATCCTTCCGGCAGACAAGGGGAGTTATACATTGTTGCTAGACCAGGCGGACTATCATGAGAATATTTTGTCTCTGCTTAGTGACAAAAACACTTATGAACCCCTAAAACGAAGTCCAGGTAAGTGGTTACAGGAAAAAGGTGATAGATTGTCTCAAGCAGTTAGTGAATGACAACGCTATTGACCAGATCTCATACCACAGATTATACCCAGGAGAAGCTAGAAGCTAGAAGTCTGTATGGTTTACCAAAGATACATAAACAGGATGCACCGTTAAGACCCATTGTCTACATGACCAATTCGGCTACATATAACATCTCAAAGTTCCTGGCTGCTGTCCTCAAACCATTGGTAGGCAGCTCAAAACACCATATTCAGAACACTTTTTGTGGAGAAGGTGAGAAATGTCATTATGGAGGCAGATGAAACTATGCTTTCGTATGATGTTTCATCTCTATTCACTTGAAGCAGTGGAGGTGGTCCGTAAGAGATTAAAGGACAACCCCACACTCTCAGCACCGTCTGCTCTTGGAACTGTCTTCAATCCACATATTTCATATACAAAGACCAGTACTACAGGCAGAAACATGGGTGTGCCATGGGTTCCCCAGTTTCACCTATTGTGGCCAATCTGTATATGGAAGAAGTGGAAAAGAGGGCACTATTATCCTATCCTGGAACACCACTGAGCCATTGGTTCAGGTATGTGGACGACACCTGGGTGAAAATCAAATCTCAGGAGGTACCACAATTCACTGACCACATCAACTCAGTGGACAAACACATCCAGTTCACCAGGGAGGACATGAAATGTGACAGACTAGCTTTCTTAGATTGTGAAATTGCCATCAGCAATAGGGAACATTTGAAAGTTAATGTGTACTGTAAACCAACGCATACAGATAAGTATTTAAGGTTTGTCTCTCACTATCCACTAGAGCACAAAATAGGTGTCATCAGGACTCTACAACACAGAGCAAACACCATACCCACAGACACAGCGGCCAGGGAAGCAGAAGAACATCATATCAAAAAGGCCCTGAGTAAATGTGGTTATCCCAGCTGGACTTTTGTCAAAGCAGGGAAGACACCTAAAGAATGCGCTAAGCAATCCAGGAGAGAGGAAGGACAACCGCTGCCTAAGCGAAAACCATTGGTGATCCCTTATGTGTCAGGAGTATCGGAACAGCTGACATGCATTTTTTCAAAACACCAGGGGCCTCATGTATAAATAGTGTGTACGTACAGAAATGTTGCGTAAGAACCTTTCCACGTTCAAATCTCGATGTATAAAACCTACACTTGGCGTATAGTCACGCACTTTTCCACAGTACCTAATACCCTGCCATACGCAAGTTCTCTGCTCGATTTTGCAGATTGGCGGCACCCAGTACTGATTACAGTAGCAGTGCTACTGTTCCTGTGTGGTTACCCTTTATTTCTTAGAAGCACATTTCTGACGCGGCTTTATAAATACACTGAAACTAACTACATATTGTTTATTAGTGTAATGCATCTGATTGTAATTAACCTGTAACAATATAATGGCCCAGGGAATAGCCATAGTATTCAAAATATCTTAACTGCTTTAGCGTTGTAACTCTGACTGCAACTTTTTTTTTCCTTCTTTCACCTGCTCCCGTTAACGGTTGCCACAACGTATCATCTTTTTCCATATTACTCTCACTGCACCATTCGGAGTATTTATATTCACTGTATCTGAGAGGGGAGTCACAGCAGCAGCTGATCAGAAAGAAATTTATCGGTATTACAGCATCAAGCCCACTAAGCCTCAGCCACGGCAAAACATTTCAAAGCCTTTCCTGTACGAACGTCGCGGTTCAGAAACAGTTTCATCCCAAGAACTATAAACGCACTCAATCAATTGCTCCTTGTAGAACTGTTTGTACTTATAAGTACAATTACCCCACTGTAAACTTGCACAACAGTTATAATATTGCACAACCTGTGTGTATTTACATATGATGATGATATCATTTTTAAGAAGAAATGCCACAAAATTGTTGATTATTTTACACAGATAAAACTTTAACTTCATTTAAATAATCTGTATTGTTAATAATTAAACATGTGAGGACACGGTGCCGCAGTGCTAGCAAGTTCACGTATTGTCCCTGTCTTGCGTTGTATATTTACTGAGGCTGGCGTGACACTGGAAGGATAGACGGATAGAATAATTAAATACGTACTATGAAGTATCAGGGATGCCAGGGGCGACGACCCAGCCGGGACGCCTTGGAGGACCGGAAAAGGACGTGCACCCACCTTGGACCACGTGGGGGCCGCCACCCTGGTTGCTTTGGTGGCCACAGGTATAGGGCTTTGAAGCCCCACCCTGTAGGGGCCCATGGTCACCGCCAGGTGGCGCCCCAAGGCCTTGGGAATCCTGGACCTCAGCAGTTCCGCCACACCAGGAAGTGCTGGGGAAGAGAAGCAGCGACACCCGGAGTGCTTCCGGGAATACAGCCGGCACTTCCGCCACACGGGGGCATATCGATGGGAGATTGCCGGGAAGCATCTGGAGCACATCCGGGTGTGAATAAAAGGGGCCGCCTCCCTTCATTCGAGGCTGGAGTCAGGAGAGAAGGAAGGCCAGAGTCGGGTGGAGGAGGACAAGGTTGCGAGAGAGGAGTGGTGGTGCCAAGGAAGAGAAGAGTGCTTGTACTGTACTGGTGTTTGGGACTGTGTTGTGGCTGGGAGGAGTACGGGGAAGATGTGCCCTCCAGCTGAAGAATAATAAAAGTCCTTTTCTTTTACACGTGCATCCCGTGTCCAATCTGTGACGGGTCAGGCGCTATATAGCGTCTTATCACAGAAGATATTTTAATGTTCCTTAAAAGTTTTGAAGAACCGTCGTTGTAAGCTTATAGATGGCTTAACTTCTATTACAGAGCTGATTGTGTGGCGATTGGGTATTTGGGGTAAGAAAAGTAAGGACAGGAATTGGAGGTTAGTGTGTCTGAAAGAGACAGGACTGCTACAATAAATTATTTCATCGAAGGTTGCGCATGGTGCAGCAGCATCTTGTGTGAGACATGAACAATCACTGCGCCATCGTGTTTCCATGTTTAATAACATGCTTTCATTCCAATCATCATGAAAATGATATCACATATACATCTCAGTATTTTAATTATTCAGAGTGCTGTAATATCACAAATGTAATGGATTCTGTGTCCTGTCGGAGAAAGAGAAAGAACAGAAGCACGTAGTGATTCACAAACATACAGCACATTGAAGATCAAATACAAAACAAAGCATTTAACTTGCTACTTTAGTTACGATGGGATTTGAGAAAGTAGTAAATTAAACGATTTTAAGATGAAGTTTATGTTGTTCTACTTTAATGACAAAATAAACTACGTGATTAAAGTGGAAATTTCAAGATTAAAGTTGACATTTCGTGCTTTTTTCCCACTGTGTGCCTATTTTTTTGGTCTGTATCCTAATAATCTCAGACAGTGGGCTATGACTCCCTTTTCACAGCGACTTTGATACATGACTTCTTTTTTATTTCCAGCACTGTGCGATTTTGTGAACGTGAGCTTTCAAGTTTCTCCAACACGCTATGTCACTCGATCAACTTCCTTTTGTTGATTAAACATACTATTTGGACAAATAGTATGTTTTTCCTTTGCTTCCACTTGGTTTTTGCTGAAATTCTTATATTTTACCCTGTGCTTTTCCCATTGTCTTTTCACAGAAGGCTAAGCTTAAGGGCTATTTATATTGATTTGCATATTCAAAGAGGCGTAATTTTGGGAGGAGTTGGGGCGGAACAGCACGTGCGTGCACGCGCGTTACTTTTCACACTGACTGGGATTTATGTAGCGGAAGAACGCGGAAGTTGGCGAGCGCACAGATTCCTGCATCTGGATTTTTCTGTGCATAAGCACATTTCGACTTTTGTGCTTACGTCATGTTATGGTGCGAGTTGTACACACGGCGTTATGCATGAGGCCCCAGGTCTTGGTGGCTTTCAAACCCCAAAAGACGCTACGGCAAAAATTGGTCCACCCCAAGGATCGGGTGCCTCAGCACAGACAGAGTAATATAGTTTACGCAGTTAAGTGCCAAGAGGATTGCAGTGAATTATACATCGGGGAAACCAAAAAACCATTGGCAAAGCGGATGGCACAACACAGAAGAGCTACCCTGTCAGGCCAGGACTCCGCAGTCTGTTTACATCTACAGGTTAGTGGTCACTCTTTCGGTGATGTGATGTGCACATCCTGGACAGGGAAGAACGCTGGTTTGAGCGAGGAGTGAAGGAGGTCATTTACGTGAAAAAAGAATGACCATCTCTGAACCGAGGAGGGGGCCTAAGGGGCCATCTTTCACCATCTTACAATGGTGTGATTTCAGCCATTCCCCAACTCTCTGTGAATGATACTCATGGCCATTGATAAATGGACAATTTGCATATCATTGATCACATGGCCCATTGTTAGTCAATGGTGCTAGTTGCAGTCATTTTCAAAGGTACTGTTTATAAGGTTGGAGAAACCTGCAGTCAACTGAGACTGAGGATGTCACTTGGATGAGTGATGTAATGTATCTCCCGCTGAAAAAAACTATTTCCAGATGAACAGAATCAACTTTGTAGAACATATATATATGGAGAAATATGTACAGTTTAGTGTACAGTCCAGGATATGGACGCTAGAACTATATGACATTAGAGATATCCCTTAACTAAAGTAACATCTTCTGTTCTTGGCTTCAAGTGTGAGCCATATTCTGCTGCCCTGTGAATGTCCATAAAACTCTCACAGCATTAAGGTAGGATGCATGGAAAGAGGGCAGGAATGACACCTTATATCACTGTTATCTGCATACTAAATTATAAAGTTAAATTTGAGCCTTATTTTGAGGCAAACCTTTTAATAGTGATTTTTACTGCATTTGGAAAAAGCTTCATGATAAGACAACAGCAAAATACACTATACAAAATGATCTCAGAAAAACCTTGATGTAGTATTATTTTTAGGATTCAGTATGTTACTGTAATATATTTATTGAATATATCTTTGTACCTGGTAAAATGAGAGTGTTTGAAGATGAAATGCAACAACCAATGAACAGTGAACTGATCTTCACAAATCTGAGTTAGGCACGGTGTTTCACTAATATGTAATTGGGCTGTGTCAGCATTGTAAGCAGAGTTTGTGTGATATGAAATCATGCAGCAGAATTTTATTTCTATTTTGTAATCGGTTCAGTTAGCCAATGAAAGGTGTCATTTTGCTTGACTTCTCATTGCATCCATAATTGCTACCATGGTACAACTTCCTCCAATTTCTGTCTTGTAAAATTTATGAACTTGCTCTTTATAATGTCCAATTAATGTGTAATGAAAGTTTCTTCCTTGGTCTAGTAAATTTATTGCACCAAACTTAAACCATTTTTTTAATTCATTTCTGACCTGGATGTGTGTATGTGTGTACGCCCTGAGATGGACTGGCACCCTATGAAGGGTTTGTTCCTGCCTTGTGCCCTGTGCTAACTAGGATGGGCTCCCGTAGACCCCCAGAACCCTGTTCAGGACAAAGCAAGTTAGAAAATGACTTTCAGACAGATTTATTATTAAAACTGCCCTCATAAAAAAAGGATTTATTTTAACAGATTTCTAGAATAATACTAAAAACATCAAAATTTGAGTGAACTGTATAAAAACCTGTCTTCTTGTCATAGGAGCTGGGCAATGTAAACTGCTCTATCTATCTGGCGAGCAGGCCATTTTTATTTTATATAATCCATATCAAAGGACACATTTGTTATTGAGTTTCAGTGTAGGGCAACACTGGTTGGGACTTAACCTGGGAGCAAACTGGGTGGAAAGCACTGGTCTATAGCAGAGTATATTCACAGATACATGCTCATACTCATCCACATTTGCAAACCTCACACCGGCAGTTCCCAGCAAACTGAGGACTCTGAAGCTATGATACATCAGTACTGACCACTGTGCCAATCCCGACAAAAGATGCAAAATGTGTTTCACTCCAAGCAACTGTTTCTTAAGTTCTTCTTTGTCTTTTTTTATCTTTGTGCCTGAATTAGAAGGTTCTGATGTTCAAAAATCCTTTTGGATGCTATCAGCTTTGTTAATATTAGTATTACTTTATTATCAGCCTACTGTACTAGAATATGATGAAAGATTATGTTAGTCGCAGTCCCTGCTAAAATGTGCCATGTTTCATAATGTACAGGAGGCAGAGTCATTCACAATATGCCGTCCTATTGTCTGGGAACATTAAAAAGGCTTTTACAGGCAGCCTCCTGCTTTTAATGTCTGTGACCAGATGTTCAGCAGTTGGTAGACATCATTATTTCATTCCAAGGAAAACTTTTGCTGCAGTGATAAGCACATGTATTTATTTAGTTGCATATGCTGAATACTTTTTCATTTTCCTTTTGTGACTAGTTGGCAAGCTGATAAAGAGTGTGTGCTAGACATGACTGGGCAGGTAAAGGGCCTGACTTCATTCATATTCGCAAAAGAGCTCAACTATAGAGTTTAACATTCACATGCTAATACTTCAAGAATGGAGAATACTTAGGTTTGGGGTGCTGAGGATTGCATTTATAAATGCGTATATTATTAGTGTTCAGTTAGTATGAATAAACAGTCTGCAAAGGTTCCTCAATATGCTGTGGTTGCAATGTGTGCTTCTCTGACCCATAATGAATCATACCTGAATACCAAAAGATTTTCAGTTATAGGCTTATATCAACCACAGTAAGGGATAGTTGATGCAGGCAGGAGCAAAACACAAGGCAAAAAGTATATACCTGCCTGTGCCATGTCTGTCTACCCACAGAGGTGACTGAATCCCAAATTAAGCTCACTTCTGCACCCTTTTTTCATTTTTCTCTCAGAAAACAACACCTGCTTTTACTTCCTACTTTGAGATGATCAATTCATCTGCCATGGTGTTAATTTCAACTTAGTTCATGAGTCACCAGTACCGACCAAACCCTACATTCATTTTTTAGGTTTGTGACTGTCTTGCTTGGCTACAAGAATACCACCCTAGGACTCCCTCTAGTGTCCTCACCTCTACCTCCAGCCACAGATAACCCTGGATATTATCTTCTTTTATCTTTCATCTTATTTTACACCACATACTCTCTGTTTAGGGCATTAAGTTCATGTCTCTTTCAAAATGGATCTGCTTCCATCATCATGGAAATCCCAACTGCCTAACTTAAGGTTAAGGAGGAAGGTTAAGCAGTTTAGAAAACACCAGGCCCTACCTGAGCATACCTGTTTCCCTCTATTGACGTAACAGGAGCCCTGAGTGCTTTTTTCTTGGACATTGAACATTGCCTCTCATGCTAATTTCCTTGAAAGTGCTACCTCCAGTGCATCACAAATAGCCACTTACTGTAGACAAGGCAATTACTTGAGACCAGCTTAGTCAAACCTACACCATTGCATGCTTAAATGCAGTCCTGTGATACTCCTAAATTCGAGCCTATTACCAATGGTCCTATGTTCTAGACTTTCTTTTGTACTCTTTTATTGCTCATTTTTCTATTCACATCCATAGATTCATTTTTGAATTTCTAGCCATGCCCTTGGGGCTGAACAATCTGTAACAATATAAGGCATGGTCAAAAATAATTTCCACCATTACAATATCCTGAAAAGTGAGCAAAACAAAATAACGTGAAGAGAGCCTTTATTGAAGTCAGCATGGGCATGAGGTTAAAGGTGGCAATAGTGTTAGTGATAGTAGTAAAGTAAAGATAGATGGTCACTTCATTAAATAACAGACCTGAGATGGTGTCTCTCAGAAAGTGTTGCTTATGGAAAAATTGAAGTGAGGGACTGCAGTGTAGTCAGTCCCAGTTCTTCAGTTGTATGTGTGGCAATGTGTGTGCCAAACGATACACTCTCTATGCACACACTCTGATTATTACAGTGGTACCCATTAAGGTTGCTCCAGAATTTTAAAGACTTCCTTCTACCAAAGAAATTACTATGTAATTTAAACTGATTTAAGAAGGAAACAGCACCCACCAAGTTTTATGTGATTACGTACTGTGCAGATGGGTTCAGTTGGTTGGTGGCAGTTTTGCTTTTGGTTATGATTAGCTTGTATTATGTTTTTCTGTTTGTTTATTCTTCATTTATATATTTTAACAAACGTCTTCAATCTAAAATATTTGGGGCTCAACTGGGGATTCTGTTATGGAAAAGGGTTACACAAAGTGATGACACTTTAATAACTTACATCCTTCTGTTCATTTTCTGAACCTTCACTTGGTGTTGAGGAGGCCAAGTACAAAGTTAATGAATGATAAAGTACACAGTGTAGGAACCAATAGTGGATAGCAAATAACAAGTCACAGTCACTCATACTAGGCTGATTTCATTTCTCTATTTAACTTAATACACACATTTTTTTTGGCTGGTCTAGAAATCCACATGGACACAATGAAAAAACGCACACTCCGCACAACCAGTACCAAAAATGGAAATCAAATGATCTGAAACTGTGATGCAGCAGCACTAAAGGTGTCTCTGTGAATGGAACTAATAAAAAAAAATAAAATCCAAAACCATACTAGCATTCATACCAAACAATCAAATTAGGTGTGAAAGGCAGTTTAACTTTGACAAACGTCACTCTCAGACACATATACTGCATATGAAAAAAGAGATGCGCACTGGGGCATAGCATGACTGATTTACTAAAGGAGAAAGTACCATGCGTAACCCAAGCTAATACTTAAAAAAGTTAAACATCTTAGGTCTAAGGCTTGTTCCACATTAGTTTACCTCAGTTTTCTTCATATTTTTGAATTTAATCAATCCATACGCTTTATGCAGGGTTGTCACACTGAGTTACACTGTGTGGTCTGCGGTTTTTTGTTGCAGGCTTAGATCTGAAGTGCAACTGTTTGTTTTTAACCAAACCTTGAACTTCACTGAGTTCAATTAAACAACTTGTCTTGTTTTCAGAAACCAGTCAGTGGATTTTTAAAATCTTAAGGGATAATGTGAATTTATCCTGCTATACATTTACTAAACCCTCTTAAACCAATATAAGGATTGCATGGAGCCTGCAATGAGACGGTGCCTACTGCAACAACTTCATGTACAAAGTAAGAACCAGTCCTGGACAGTGCCAACTAGATATCAGACATCATAACATCCGACTCATCATAATAACCATTATGGAGTTAAAAAAATAAACTGAGCAGCTTAATCCATACTTAAGGACTTGCTATTATTCTATTGCACTTATATTTTATAATTTATTTATTACAGTAATTCCTGGCTATATCACGCTTCGACTTTCGTGGCTTCACTCTATCGCGGATTTTAAATGTAAGCATATCTAAATATATATCACGGATTTTTTGCTGGTTCGTGGATTTCTGCGGACAATGGGTCTTTTAATTTATGGTACACACTTCCTCAGTTTGTTTGCCCAGTTGATTTCATACAAGGGACGCTATTGGCGGATGGCTTAGAAGCTACCCAATCAGAGCATGTATTACATATTAACTAAAACTCCTCAATGATATAAGATATGCTTCCCGCGCAGTGCTTGATTGTTTGCTTTTCTCTCTCTCTCACCCTCTCTGACATTTTCTGCGCCTGACGGAGGGGGTGTGAGCAGAGGGGCTGTTTGCACAGAAGCTGTTTGCTTAGAAGATATGGACGCTCCTCTAAAAAATGCCGCTTTATCGCGGTGCTTCCGCATACTTAAAAGCACGTATTGATTTTTTGATTGTTTGCTTTTCTGTCGTGCGCTCTCTCTCTCTGACATTCTCTGATCCTGACACGCATTCTTTGAAGAGGAAGATATGTTTGCATTCTTTTAATTGTGAGAAAGAACTGTCATATCTGTCTTGTCATGAAGCACAGTTTAAAATTTTGACTAAAGGGTGTTATTTCATGTCTAGAGGGCTCTAATAATGTTAACAGTGTGGGAGAGTTTATAAGTGCTTAAAATATATAAAAATAACCATACAAAAATATAGTTTCTACTTTGCGGATTTTCATCTATCGCGGGGGGCTCTGGAAAGCAACCCCCGCGATCGAGGAGGGATTACTATATATCTTTTGCGTTTAATTTTATTTATTTATTTGTCCTTTGGAATTTTATTTTTTTAACTTCTTGTAAAGCACTTTGTGTTATTTGTTTTCTGTGAAAATGTGCTATAGAAAAAAATGTTTTTGTTGCAGGGCTCACTCCACACACCCATATTCACACATACTGGGAATTTTTAGTTTTCTTAGAGCCTGTAATTAAATTAAAGCTCAAATGACCTAATTGATATAACTTGCGCAAGAATACACCTTGAAACAAGAAAAAAGGTTTGGGACAGCCACCCATATACTTGAAATAAGGCTGCAAAAATAAGTAATTGGATGCAAGGTTGTTTACAGATTCGAATCCAAAACAGAACTTTCTAACAGAAGGAAGACAGAGGGTTTTTAAGGTCGGTCAGGGGAAGTGATGTCATCTGGTCTGGAACCGGAAGTGATGTCATTGGGCTCAGAACCGGACGTGAGGTCATCAAGCCCAAAAATGGAAATGTTGCCATCGAGCCTGGAAATAGAAATGGCATCATTGGGTCTGGGCAGAATTTCCTGTGTTTGCTCTGCAGGGATAAAAGAGAAAGGATTATTGCACTCTGCCATCCCCTGGCCTGGCATGAAATGGCCTTTTTTTGAGCCCTTTATCTGCCTCCCATGTACACATGTGTGACAAATATGAGAGACAGAATGCCTGCATATTACTATGTATACAACAATGGCAATTGTTTCTTAACTCTTTAAATTTTGGAATGCCTTCCTTCTTTTCTCATGTTTTTCTGTGCTGACTGAGAGACTGTGCATGATTGTGCCCCCCAATTAAATAGCACTCCACAGGGAGCTGTCCCAAGTTTTCCCTCCAATCCTTCCGTCACAGACACAAACTCCAAGACCAAGAATGTTGGAAAGTTGAAGAAGAGTTATGGAATACAATGGTACAGAAAATGATCTAAAACATTGTGTTTATATTCCCTTCATTTCTACAATACATTCCTACTGAGAATAAAGCTACCCTGATCCTCCATTGCCCCACACCTTTTCTGAAGTAAAAGACATAAAGCTGGTGAAAACATAAGGTGACACAGGCAGCTACCTCGGGGAACTGTCACCTAGGGGCGATGTTTACGGAAGTTAAGAGGCCCTCACTCCAGACACCTTGGAGTGCTGTTTATGTAAGTCAACCAGCATTTGCACCAGCAGTAGAAATAGTAAGTGACAAGCTTGTCTTCACTTGGGGTGCCCAACTCTGATCCTGGAAGGCCACATTTTCATTCTAACCATTTTCTTAATTAGTGACCAATTTTTGCTGCTAGTTAACTTCTTTTAATTGAATTGCTATTTAAGACGTATACCTTTTAAATCAGGGGTCAGCAACATCATTCCTGGAGGTCTGCAATGCTTGCAGATGTAAGAGAATAATTTAGAGGTAATAGTAATTGAGTATTTTGGTTTGCAGAGCATAGTAAAATATATAAGCATTTGTTTTAGAAATGTCACGAAGAGACTGTTGAATTGGTCCCGTAAACAAGCAGATTGTTCATGCAGGATGGTTCAAGAAACTGGCTGAATGAATGTTCTTTCATGCTTGCTAATCTGCTCGTATACAGTTTTCACAACAGAATAAGTGATGAATTCAACACATATTGAAGAATAAGGATATAATAGAAAAACACTTCTATTTTAGGCTGGTTGTGCTCTGTGCTAAAGCACCCCATGTATTTTAACCAATCAGAGTATGATAAGTAAGCATTAATTCAGCACTGTTATTCAAATTCAGTTGTTTATAAAATAGATGTCTAAATTTATTTTTTGATCATTTTGTAACAGACTGCTGTGATGAATGCTCCCTCTTGAAGCATTTGCTGAAGAGATAATTAAGACATAGATGAACTAGTTTTCTCCTGCCTGAATTCTGACTTGAAGAAGTTAACATACTTGTCCTAGTAGATGATACATTTCTTTATTTAATTAATATGTTGATTTCTTCCAGACAGGTTTTTCTTCCAACCCAATTACTTCATGAGAAATCATGTATTGCTGATGAAGCATTTATTGCTTCATTTTTCTGTCTCACTTGTTAAGATTTTGAAACTATAATTGCTTATTTTAGTCTTAAATGGCTGCATTCACTGTTTTTAATTGCTCCATATTAGCAATAAGATGCAAATGACAAAGGAGCCAGCAGTTCTCCATATTTCTTGATTCCATTTACACCTGTGTGTATTCATCATGCACTATTTGGTTTAATAAAATACTAATATGGAAAATGAAGAGAAAGTAAAGAACTGAAAATTACTGATATCATTAGAAAGGAAAAAAATCTATGATTTAAGAATAACCTGACATTGCAGAGTTAAAACACTAACAAGTCATATTATTAAATAAGATCTGTTATTCGCAAGGATTGTTTTCTAACTAAGCAACTGGGTTAGAAAGAAAACCTGCAGCCACTGTGGCCATTCGGGACAGAAGTTGATCATCTTTGTTTTAAGGGATGACCCAGTGGGCGTTACCCAGGGTGGAGCAGTGGGTGGGGTTAACCAGGTCATGGATCTTCCAGACTGACAACCTTAGAACTATAGAGGAAGTAAGTCTGAAGGCCTCTTCCACAGCTCTCTCCTTTGTCTTCTCTTGGTAAGGTAAAATTACAAGAAAGCTAAAAATTTCTAGCCACAACATTGAGACAATAATAATAAAATTAAAATAAACTAAATTAAAAAGAATAGCGCATTAACTTCATGTCTCCATTAACTAACATCGGAGAACTGCTAAATTAAATTTTGCAAAGATGTCTTTATTCTAATACAGAAATTCATGGGTTCCCAAAGAAAATGGTCGACTCTGTTACAGAATGAGACAGAATAAAGCAGGTATTCAAACACATTAGGCTTCAATGTGCTGCATTGGATGTCTCCTGAGCAGTTTGAATGTTCTCCCTGTACTGAATTTAAATTAATTTATTTTAGAAACTCCATTTTGCTTCACATAGTTCAATTGTTGAGTCAATAAAACTGAATCTTCATTTGCATTCCAATAAACTGTCACAATAAGTGACCCTGATTAGCACTGCTACCTGACAGCTTTTGGCATCTTCGTCAGTGATTAGCCTTGCAATTATTTTGAAAGAGGCCTGGATATCTTGATTATTGTTCATTTTTATTTCTATTGTCAGACACATGTGAGTAGGGGGTACTACTGAAGATTATGCATATTCCTGCAATTAGTGACTCCTTATCCTTTTTCTACACATAGACTTGACAGCGAGAAGAACTCTAGAAGTTCAGCCTATTTTGCCTTCGCTGCCATATAACAACAATCCAGAATGCAGCAATCAGTTGAGGACCTATGACTTTATGAGACTTTAATCCTCTGCAGAAGCGGTGATCATAATTGACAGACCTATTCTTCCACTTTATTCACCTGGGAAACCTTTGATTTAATTTTTTTTTTTCCATCATTAAATCTTTATCTTGTTCCTCATCCTGTTGTCACACTATGTTGGGTAAAACCTAAATGTCAGTAATGTGTAGGTGCACTGTGTAGCTCTGGCTACAATCCAAGTATGATTCGTGTGTTCAGTTTGCATGTTCTCCCGAGGGAAGTTTTTAAGGTGTGCTGATATCAGCATCTTAGCCCCTTGCGTAATCTTTGTGTACAGTCTTACTTGGATTCTTTCAAAAAAAAAATCAAAGAGTTGGGGAGGAAGTCCCCCCCTTGATGTTTCATATTCTTCAATCCAATATCTTCTTCTTCTTTCGGCTGCTCCTCTTAGGCGTTGCCACAGCGGATCATCTTCTTCCATATCTTTCTGTCCTCTGCATCTTGTTCTGTTACACCCATCACCTGCATGCCCTCTCTCACCACATCCATGAACCTCTTAGGCCTTCCTCTTTTCTTCTTCCCTGGCCGTTCTGTCCTTAACATCCTTCTCCCAATATACTCAGCATTTCTCCTTTGCACATATGTCCAAACCAAAGAAATCTTGCCTCTCCCAACCGTCCAACTTCAGCAGACCCTCTAATGTACTCGTTTCTAATCTAATCCATCCTCGTCATACGCAGTGCAAATCTTAATATCTTTAACTCTGCTACCTCCAGCTCTGTCTCCTGCTTTCTGGTCAGTGCCACCGTCTCCAACCCATATAACAAAGCTGGTCTCACTACCATCCTGTAGACCTTCCCTTTCACTCTTGTTGATACCCGTCTGTCACAAATTACTTCTGAAACTCTTCTCCACCCATTCCACCCTGCCCGCACTCTCTTTTTCACCTCACTTCCACAATCCCCATTATTCTGTACTGTTGATCCCAATTATTTAAACTCATCCACCTTTGCCAGCTCTACTCCCTGCATCCTCACCATTCCACTGACATCCCTCTCATTCACACACATATATTCTGTCCAATATACATAATTGAATATATACCTATACGTATACGATCCAATATACATAATTGAAAAAATGGTTTCCGCGTGAGCTTTTCCCCTATGATTAGGGACTGAATCAAATATGATAGACAAAAAGATCAAGGGCTTACCTACATTATTCTTGAACATTCCTGAAAAAAGTTCAGGTGGTGGATGCAACAGATAAGGGGCCAAAGCCTCTGAAGAACTGTAACACCCAAGACCACTGGTCCTCCATATGTCTGGCTGTTTCTTTAGGTATACTCCAGTTGACTCCCCTATCCTAAAGACATGTCTTAGGTTGATTGGTTAATGTTGGTGACTGAATGTGTGTAAGGCTGGTTACCTGCACTGTAGCCAGTGTTACTGCAGAAGGCTTCAGCTCCCTATCACTATATATGGGATAAGCTATTTAATAAAATGCATGGATGAACTTTTCACTAAAACCACACAAGTTAAAGAACAATACAACAGAAGAAAATATGGAGGGATGATTAAAGTCCCAGGAATAGCTTGTGATTATACTTTGTAAAACAAAATGGGTGGCACAGGCAAAGTGTTGGGGTCTGTGGTTGGAGCCCCATTTAACTGAGGGTCAATGAAAATTAAATTAGCCTGCAAGGTTAAAATCTTAGCTTCCTCAGCCAAACATACTATAAATATTCCTGAAGACACTGATCTGTGTCTTTCTGTGGCAGGTTCCTCACTGAACGCTGATGTCTGATTTGTTCTGTTCTTAAATATTGAATGGAGCAGAAGGGGCAAGACATTCAACTTGGAAGGAGAAATGACATCATTGGTTCTCCCAGTTTTCTTTGTTCAATCTAAATGCAAAGAAGGAAAGGTTATTAGCTCCAGTGCCACACCACTCTTTTAAAAACCATTATTCCCAGCTATTTTGAGTCCATAAGACACTCTCTAGACAGGCCAACTGGTATCACTTAACAACAGGGAAACATATAAACAAGGGCAACACTGTGGCACAGTGATTAGTGCTACTGTCTTACAGCTATACCATCCTGGGTTTGAAACCATCCTGGACCAGTTACTGTCTCTTTGAATTATACACATTTTGCATGTGTCTGTGTGTTTTTTTTTTCTCTGGATGCTTTGAATTTTAATCCACAATCCAAAGACATCAATATTTGGTTTAATTGTTTGAACAAATGTGGGGGTGCTTGAGTGTGCTAAACAATGGAGTCAGTTCTTGCTTTCCTTTTTATGCTGTTGGGGTGAACTACAGCCCCCTGTGACCCTGAGTTTGATTAAGAGGGTTTGATCATGGCCACATGAACAAACAAATTTATGCATGTAAAGCACTTATTTATTTACAGTAAGAGCGAATCCACAGCACAGTTTATGATGAATAAATAATACATGAATGAATGTTCCAACGATTTAAGTTTTTCATTTTAAAATTGTTAAAGCGTATCTGTTTACAGTTATATTTATACCCTTTTGTGTTCTTCCTTCTTTGATATTTGAAATGCTAACAATGAACATCATGAAAATAAATTAATAAATTCAACAGAAAGAGTACAAATGATAAAAGGTGAAAGTATTCCATCCGAAAATTCAGAAACTGATGGATGCCAGTCATATGGGAAACAAATGATTAGAGAATGAAGGCACTAAGCCTTAAATGAATTAGGCTGAAACTAATGAATATTGAAAAGACCTGAAGTGGACTTCAAGGAGGGAGGGGGGTGTCGAGACGAGGGAGGAAAAAGTGAAAATCAATTCACAGAGGAGCGAGGTAAATGCGCAGAGGGAGGACGCAACGGAGAGACGCAGAAGGTAGAGGGCTTCTCCAGCGGGATCTCTCAGGTGAGGAAGGCTGTGCGAGGAAGCGGACTGAGAAGAGCAAAACTCGCGGCTTCCAGCACACGATCCTTTTCAGAACTCAAGTTCATTACTGAAATGGTTCTGTAAATGACAGCCGACAAGTGGACTCCCTGTTGATTGTTGTGAGTAAGGGGAATAAAGCGGGAACGGTTGGCGGAGAATGAGCTATGGGCACAGATGGACGAGATTGTGCGTATACAGCAATGAATGGTAACATTACGTTAAATAACCGAAATATATATATACTTTGGATCTAGATAGATAGATAGATAGATAGATAGATAGACTGTAAGCGCAGTTTCACATTGTGTGGACGGTAGTGTGTCGCAGGGGTTAGCGCTGATGCCTCGCAGCATAGGAGACTGCATGTTACATTCCGTGTGTTTGTTAGCACGTTTTTCTTGTGTCTGTGGATTTTTCTCTGAGCATTCTGGTTTTCCTCCCACATCTGAAAGACAGACATGTTAACTGCATTGACGACTCAAAACTTGCTTTGTACTTGTACTCAAAAATGATTCGTACATGTTGCAACTACGCGACTCAGTAAGATTGTGTACTTAATATCGGCATGTTTTATATTCTTTTCTAGTACAACAGAATTAATTAGTTGGGTGTCACAGACATATAATTTACGTAGAATGTGAATTAATATATTTGCTTTAACAGCACCAATCACAGAAATGATATATTGCAATTACCCAGTTGACCTGGCTCAACATTAATATGTTTTAAGCTTTACAAAATGTTTTTGGGGAACGTTTGTCATTATAGAAGTTTAAATTGATTCAAGTGAAAGTAAGCCCGTTCGTTGGATTTAAGTGATTGTTTCTAAAACAGCTGAAATAATTTTTGTTGGATGTCATAGCTCGATTAATTTATGCTAAAATAAAACAAATAAACCTCATCGCCATAGAATCGCCAATCACATTCGACCGTCACAGACCCGCGTTGCCACGTTTCCCCAATCAGGTGGTTTAACATTTATAAAAAGGGGGTAAAAAGCTTGCAGAGTGCTATTTCTGCTTTCAGTTTTTCTCCATGGAAAATGTCTCATTTGCATAAGGCTAGTTAATTTGCATGAAAGGACCACACTGTTTGTAAATATATCGCAGAAGGAGTTTTGGGGATCTTCATTCGGTGTCAGAGAAAGCTAAAACGTTTGTACGTAATAATACCGTTGTGACTGCCAAAGATGTGTGTGGTTATTAAATGGCTTTGGGCTTGTGTGTCTTCAAAAATCTGTCAAACAAACTGCACACCTTACATCACTAAGGCAAGTGGATCTTCACCGAAGACAAGAAGCTTTCTTATTACATTTGTTTACTAGTTATAGTTGAGGATCTAATAATCTGGGTTTTTCAGTTCAGTTTGGTTTGGCTTGATTTGTGCAGTTTAGGAAATACTATTATGCAGAAAAGCTGTTGTATAAAATTTTAATTATGTGGTTGATTAAACCCAACAATGTATTATATTTAATAAACTTTTCATAACAAGTGGACATCGTTATACCTGCATTTTGTATTTATTAGAACTAAATAATTCAATAAATGAAATATGTAACATACTGTAATTTTAATAAGTAGATCCAGCAAGCTATTTGAAGTGTACTGTTCACAGTGACTGTTGCCCAATTCAGGATGTTGGTTCTGCTTTGCTCCCACTATATTGTAATTATTCATAAACACTTCATTGATCAATATTAATATCATTTTTCCATTTTAAACGGGAGTGAATCTGACTTTTCATCATCTTCTTTGTGAGGTAAGGCTAAGGATCTGCACTGGTATCTGTACGGTTGTCTGTTCGAATCCCTGTTACTCCTAAAAGAGATCCTGCTCTGTTGGGCCCTTGAGCAAGGCCCTTAACCTGTAATTTGCTCCAGGGGTGCTGTACAATGTCTGACCCTGTGCTCTGACCCCAAGGGGTATACGAAAACTAACAAATTCCTAATACAAGAAATGGTATCAGGCAAAATAAAGAACCAGAAAAAAAGTAACCAGTTACATATATAGTACTTAAAATAAAATTAGTTTTTACAACCTTTAAACTAGACAGTTCTGTACATTGACAATGAAATAAAATGTCCAGATCTCTTAAGCCATGTTGTCTCAAGGAGATGCTGGAGTTGCCCTTGTGGTTTGGGTAGTGTGGTTTGCCAGTTTATTGAAAACATCCAAGCATAATCAAACTCCAGAAATGCAGCATTTTGAACAGAACATTTGAGCAGACCATTTGCAGCATTCTGCTCGCAAAAGGCACCTTTCTATATCCAAATCTTTTAATACAATTATAGAATTATTTGTCAAGAAAAAATATCCCAAAAAAATTTAAAAAAGGCCTGAAAATTATTATCATATATCACATCCCAGCCACACCTATTTTTCTTGAAGGGCCCGAAAATAATGAATTGGGGGGCATAGCTCAACCATTATAGATTGATGAACTTAATAAAACTATATATCAGAAAATGCTTTTCTTTAAATAATAAGATGATCATTTGTGGTATAAATAACTGTGTAGATAAAGGTTGCAGTCCCCACAATTCCTAGAGGGAAACAATCCACTGGATTTGTTTAAATTTAAATTAAATGTGTTAATAAGACAACCAAGAGATTCATGTCAGCATTGTTAGGAACAGAAGACAATTACAATTTTGAGCTCAATAAATTGAAGGTAGCTGCATGAAGAAAACAGTTCAGTGCTGTTCAGATTTTAAATATCTATCTATCTATCTATCTATCTATCTATCTATCTATCTATCTATCTATCTATCTATCTATCTATCATATCTTGTAAAAAAAATGTACAGTATGTTTAGTAGGCTAACCATAGAGTTATTCATAATCATTGTATATCTATAAGGCTTGTTTTCTTTTTATTCACCACACTTCTTTCCTACAATATGACACTATATCTTTCTCTACCCTTTCTTTCTTTCTTTCTTTCTTTCTTTCTTCTTCCTCCACTCCAGGTGAGCTTTGTCTCACTCCAGTCTGACTCTGACTCACCTGGCTAAGGAGGGCGGACTTCTTTTAACGTTGACCCAGATGTACTCCCAGTATATTACCATTGGAAGCACTTCCAGGTCAAACAGGTGAGGGGAGGAGAGCTGCACCCCAAGAGGTCCCTCCAGTGGTCCTTGAAGTGTGCAACTTGGCTGCCTACTCCAACTACAATTCCTATGTAGCTATGTGGGAATCCAGACTGGAGTAGCACCAGTGGAATGCTGCCATTAAACATACAGGTGGAACATACTACCCTGACTGGCAGCCATAATTTGCCCATCCACTGTATTGGTGTCTCAGCAGGAAAAGGTACCGCCAACCACCCCAGTCAGGTTGCCTACTCAATCCATCCATGAGTTCCTTTACACTGATTATATATAAATAAGTGAATTTAATAATAAGTGAATTTAACTCAAATTCACTGCTGTTTAGCAAGAGGAAAACAATCCATATTTTTCTTGCAGGATCTAATATCAGTAGTGTAATGGACAGATACTCTATGTTGCACCTTGACTATCATATATAAAATGTTGCTCCTATACAAGACTACACACTTCTGAAACCTTGAAAGATATTAACACCTTTTCCCTTTTTGTGTCTCAAACAGATATGTGATGCACAGTACCTGTATATGCAGACTAATAGGTGTAGCTCTTCAAGACAAGGTGTCTTTTTAGATTCTTCCCAGCAATGCTTCGGCAACTCCTTTTGTTCACTGTGCTTCTCTGTGTCACTGCAATTCATTCAGACACTTTAAGGGTGACAGGGATTCACGGACAGATGACAGCTTCAAAGAGTGAGAAGGTAAGTGGCATAGTAAACTCTTCTTAATGACGTGTCCAAATGTAGGTGTTAAGCTACCTGCAAATCATTTGGGGAGTTAGAATATGACTGACATGAAAGCAGTGGATGGAGAGCTGTCTAGCTGCATACACTCTTAAAACCTTTTGTTCTAAAATGGCACTTTAATGAGTTATGTAGTTCCTCATAAAACTATCACTTGACGAATCACCATTTCATTCTAGAAAGGGTTCTTTACATAAAAAATCGATCATTTTTGTTTTGAAAAGGTGGTCAAGAGGGAGTAAGGATCAGGTCCAAAAGAAATGTCGAGGCACCAGCCAGATCATCCCGTTCAATTGTTAAACAAGAGAAAACAAAACAAACATGCATTGGCGTTGAACAGCAGAAATATAGGCTATAGCCTTCTCAGATTTACAGTCATGGCCAAAAGTTATTGTCTAAAATGTAATTGTCAATAAAAGTCTTTAAAACTTATGAAATGCTTGTAAATATACTTCACTATACCATAGAAACATCTGACAAAAAGATCTTAAAACACTGAAGCAACAAACTTTATGAAAACCAATACTTGTGTCATTCTCAAAATTTATGACCACAGCTGTACAAATACTGCTCATTTGAGCGGGCGTTGCTTGGAGGAACTCCGTCTTCTGCTTGGTTCAAAACCAAAGAGAAACTCTTCCAGGGTTACTCAGTTTTATATCTGGCTGGAAAGGGTGGGGTCAGTTGTCCTTATTTGGCTTCTTCTCAGAGCTGTGGAGGAATAAAGAGATGGCAGTGTTAATGGCAGTGCCCCCTCTCATCCTGGACTAGTATTACATACCTCTGACGAGCCTGAAAGGTGATTCTGTGATGCGCATGAATAACAGAGATATGTGGACAAAACAGAAAGCTTTTATGTTTAACTGGCTACCTATCAGGATACTAAAAGATCAAGAAAACCTGAATTTAGTCTGTGTTATTGTATGCTGCAATAGTCCTTTAAAAATCATGAACAAATTGGTATTTCACAAATCTGGTATCATCTATTCAAGGTTATGGATCTAAATAAATACTGTTAAGGTTCTTTATGGAACATTAATGTGAATGATTCTTTTACGAACCAAAGATGGTTTCCTATGGCATCACTTTGAAGAATCACTTTGGCACCTTTATTTTTAAGAGCGTAGTTGTCTTTGTGATGATTATGGATGTATTGATTCATGTGCGGGCAGCACAGTGGCACAGTGGGTAGCACTGCTGCCTCACAGTTAGGAGACCCGGGTTCGCTTCCTGGGTCCTCCCTGCGTGGAGTTTGCATGTTCTCCCCGTGTCTGTTTGGGTTTCCTCCAGGTACTCCAGTTTCCTGCCACAGTCCAAAGACATGAAGGTTAGGTGCATTGGCGATCTTAAATTGTCCCTAGTGTGTGCTTGGTGTGTGTGTGTGTGTGTGCCCTGCGGTGGGCTGGTGCCCTGCCCGGGGTTTGTTTCCTGCCTTGCGCCCTGTGTTGACTGGGATTGGCTCCAGCAGACCCCCATGACCCTGTAACTAGGATATAGTGGGTTGGATAATGGATGGATGGATGATTCATGTCATAAAAGACCAAGTCCCCTGGTGCATGCCTTTTGCTGATGATGTTGTGTTCTGTAGCAAAAGGAAAGAGGAAGTAGAGAAGTTAGAACAATGGAAAATGGCTTTGGAAGACAGAGGGTTGAAGATATGTAGGAAAAAAATATATGAGGTTTACTGTTGATCAGGATTCCGAAGTTAGCCTGCAGGGAAAGCTAATCAAAAGAGGGGATACATTTAAATATCTAGGATCAGTGGTAGCCCAAGATGGAAAATTAAATGCAGAGATAACCCATAGATACAGCGTGCATGAAACAATTGCAAGAAGGTATCAGAAGTATTGTACGATGAAAGTTTTAAAGGTAAGGTTTTTAAGACAATCATAAGACAAGCAGTGACGTATGAAGCTGAGACATGGACAGTAAAGGGAGAGCAGGAGAAGAAATTAGATGTGGCAGAAACGAGAATGTTGAGATGGATGTGTGCAGTTTCCAAAAATGGCAGAGTAAGAAATGAGACAATCAGAGGTACAACAAATATGGGAGGGATATCTAAGAAAGTACAGGAAAGTGGACTGAAGTGGTATGAAAATGTGATGACGAGAGACAATGCATATGTGGGCAAAAGAGTGTTGGAAATGAAAGTATAGGGGAAGCGAGTGTGAAGGAGGCCCAAGAAGAGGTGGATGGATAAAGTAAAAGAAGATCTGAAGGAAAAGGGCTTGACTGAAGAGGAGGCACAGGACTGAGCCATTTGGAGAAGGTTGATTAAGCACAACAACCCTACAAAGAAGTGGGATAAGATGAAGAGGAAAAAGTTAAAGATGTTCTTGTGAGAGTAAAGATACATAACAGCATAGAGAACAATGAAAATGAGTATTCTTAAAAGATAAAAAGAAAAAGAGAGAGAATTAAACTGTATGTCAACTAGTATGGAAATATTGCAGATGGGCAGTTCATATACACCAATTAGTCTTTTTTCTATAGTGCCCATTATAGCACAATCATTTTACAGAGCAAATAGGAATGCATTTCAAAGTAACAAGATCTTATACATCATGATAAATTCTGAGGAAGCAGACTGCATAGTCTCACCTTAAGTAATAATGACATGGCAGCAGATAGGAATAGACTGAGAGCATAAGATGACAATATAGCAGAGTTAGAATCAGTATACAGTAGCTGGCTAAGAATAAAAAAAATGAATGTCCAGTTAATAATCTCCATTTGTTTTAGAAATTAATGAATACTACAGTTAAAAAATCTCTGCTGTGTGTCAAGTTTTTATTTTCTTCCATGTCCATGTTGGTTTTACTCTAGGTGCTCCAGGTTTCCCCCCACATCCTATAGTGACATAAGTTAGGGTAACTGGTGATTTCAAGCCTGACTTGAGCTTATTGAGTGTAGGTGCATGTGTGAGTGTCTCCTACAATCGTGGTGCCCCGTGCTGCCTTTATGACCATTGACCAGGAATACAGCACACAGGATTGAAAATGGCTAGTTAGTTACAACTAAAGATATATAAATTATAAAGTCAGTGGAAAATCATAGAGACAAAATATCACAAAATAAAGGGTGAGAGAATGTCTATCAGCATGGCAGTATCAAAATGTAACAGAACAAAATCTATCTCTGTTGCTTTGCAGTGATGGAGCCAAATGAACTAACTAGGTAGATAATAGAAGAAAATTTCAGAAATTGGGCACCTTTTTGCAGAATGAGCAAACCCCAAGATCAATAACAGTGAGGACAGTGTCTTATAGTTTAGTTTACATGAAAAAGTAGTCTGTGACATTGCATTTCGGAATCTGGAACTTGTAGTGTCTTTGAAAATGGTTTTTAGTTACTTTTTTATTTTAGGGCAGCATGGTGGTCCTGTGCTAGTGCCACTGCCTCCCCATAAAGATGCCAGGGTTCACATCCTGGTTCCTCTCTGTGTGCAGTTTACATGTTCTTCTTGTGTCCACATAGGTTTCTCCTCACAGTCCAAATAATTGCAGGTTAGGTGGATTATCAATGCTTACTTGGCCCTAGTGTCTGTGAGCATGTTCACCCTGCTATGAAATAGCACCTTGTTCAGGGGTTGCTCGTGCCTTGTGCCAACGTGCTTTAAACTTTGTATAGATTTTATTGTATTTATTGCCTTTCAAATGAAACCCCATGGCACAGAAAACAAAAATCTATACAATACAAATCAACTGAGGATAACAAGGATGATTTCAACATAACTGAAATCATAGAGAAATACAGGAAGTGAGAATGAGGATAAGGATTACATTGGAGAGCTCAGTACAGTCTGGTATAGCAGGATTATTTTAAAAAATGACCAAGTGGAGCCCATCAAGTGCTCATGGTCACAGTGTTTCAGCAATCCTTTGCAGTATTTTAGAGCCTATTAATTCTCATTCTCAATCCCATTTAATTAAATTCAGGGGCTCAGTGAAGTTGAGGCCTTCCCTGGCACTGGGCACAAGGTAGGAAACAGCCCTGGATGAGTCACAGGGTCTACTGACTCTCGCCCCCATAATCACATTCACTCCAGACAAATTAGAGTCATCAATTTATTTAAGATAAGCATTTTTGAGGATGTGGGAGGAAACTCTCATAGACACAGTGAAGATGTGTACGCTCCACACAGACAATGATTGGATGCAATATTCAAATCAAAGATCTGATAAGCAGAAGTTCTAACCACTCTGCCACTGTACAAAGATAAAAGGACTATAAAAAGAAGAGAGGCATTAAAGGTAAAACAAACTAATTTTAGCTCTGTGATAGGGTGAGCGTACAGATGACGCAACGATAATTGCAGGAGCACAAGACGATAACACCTTTGTGACCTTTGTCACACTAACTTTTGTATTCTTGAAATTTTGCTCTGTTTAAAAACTTACTGGCAAGAATACTCTGCTTTATGTTGCTGCACCATCAGGAAGTGTGGAGTGGTGATTGGCATTAGTTGGGGCAGAAGATCTGTCAGAAATGCCATCTCCTCAATTCTGATTTTTGATCATTTACTGGGTTAGTAATACAGAGTGAGAGTTGTGTTAGATTTATTTTAGATCACGAGGTAGTTCTCCTCTTTCCCACACAGTACAGAAATTAATTTTGCTGGATAAGCCGTGGACCCAGTTAGAATGTCCTTCTGAATCCATCACATTTCAGTCTTATAACACTAGAAAAGTTAGCACAATGACCAGCAGTGAAGGCAGAATCATACTGTCCCATTGTCCATTCTCATCTTCCCTTCTAGTTTTGCTTTGTCCATTTCTTTTTTTTGTTTGCAATCCAGACAGCCTGGCAGTAAGCTTGCCCTCCTACCTTACTCTCATTTCACACCCAGATTCTAAATCTGATTGTTGCACAGCTAGTTTCTCTGGCTGGTTCTTGGCCAGCTTTCTTCTTTTCCATCCTCAAAGGGCCTCCTGTCCACCACACCTTCAGAGAATGTGATGACACCTGTTTGTTATTGAACAGTCAAATTCAAACCCAGTCGGGGAGCACAGATGTGCTATTGGCAGGCACTACAAAGGCTTTAGCATGTAAACCCAGACATGTGGTACTGTAGAATTAAAATAAGCTCTTTGGCTTCTACTTTTTTGCTCTGAATTAATCTGACGATGGGGCCCACTCTAAATGTTTTATTTGACTGGTAAAATAAAAGAGAAAAAACAGAAATGAACCATGTGGAAGTGTTTTAATGCCAAAGTGTAATGAAGAAATGTCACTCTCTCATGCCAGACTGGTTACTAAGCTGATGGGCTCCACATACCCCTTCTCAGTGTTTGCCCTTGACATTCTTGTTCCACACATCACATGAGTTTATTATCGCTTTTAGTTAAAATCCTGCCTGTAGTCTGAAGTTCAATTTACAAGATTCTCTCAGAGTCTTGGCTCAAATAAACATCTGCTAAATGCACTATTTGCAAATTAAAAGCAAAGCCCATATGTCGATGCTTTCTGAGAAGTGACAAATGAGCCAACAACACATTTCTCTACTGAAGGATTCAGATGTCAAGGGGCAAGACTCATTCTAACATTTTTCTCTTTCTCTTCTGGGACAGTTGCCTATAATTGATTGCCTTTGTAATGAGATGCATAGAGTGAGAATGTTAAGTCGATCTAGCTAAAAATTAGTAATATTATTATTAATATTGTGTTTGAAAGGTGATTCTATCCATGGGACTTACAAGATTATAACACATGATGTGTGCCATATATACTCTATGTGGTCAAAAGTGTATGCACACCTTTCCAAATTTTTGAGTTCAGATGTTTCAGGTGCATCAGATCAAGCACACACACACTGCCATGCAGTCTCCATTAACCAACACTTATAGTAGAATGGGTCACACTGAAAAGCTCAGTGACTTTAAATGTGGCACTGTCATAGGATGCCACCTTTGCCACAAGTCATCACATTACATTTCTGCAAAGCTAGATATGCCCCGGTCAACTGTAAGTCCTGTTACTGTGCAGCGAAAGTGTCTAGGAGCAACAACAGCTCAGCTATGAAGTGATAGACCATGCAAAATCACAGAGCAGGGCCACCAAGTGCTGAAGCACAAAGAAATCACCTTTCCTCAGTTGCATCACTAACAAGAGAGTTCCAAACTACTTCTGGAAACAACGTCAGAGCAAAAACAGTTTGTCGGGAGCTTCATGAAATGAACGGGTACACACAAATCTATGATCAAGCTTTGGCTGGAATGGTGTGAAGTAGGCTGTCATTGGATGCTGCAACAATGGAAATGTATTCTCTGGAATGATGAATCACTCTTCACAATTTGGAAGTCTCCTGGACAAATCTGGGTTTGGCAGATGCCAGGAGAATGCCACCTTCCAGACCAGATAGTGCCCACTGTAAAGTTTGGCAGAGGACGGATAAGGGTTTGTTGCTGTTTTCAGGGTTTTTGCTAGGCCCTTTGGTCCCAGTGATGGGTGCTGTTAATGCTACAACATCCAAAGACATTTTAGTCAACTGTTCACTTCAAATTTGAGGCAGCAGTTTGGGGAAAGCCCACTTCTCTTGCACCATGAACATGTCCCTGTGCACAAAGCCAAGTCAATAAAGACATGATTTGACAAGTTTGGTAGGGAGAAACATCAATGGTTGACAGAGATCCCTTACCTCCTATTGAAGACCTTTGGAATGAAGTGGAACGCCAATTGTGGGCCAGGTCTTCCCATCCAACATCAGTACCTGACCTCACAAATATTCTTTTGACTGATTGGACACAGATTCCCACAGACACGCTTAAAAATCTTGTGGAAAGTCTTCCCAGAAGAGTGAAGGCTGTTAAAGCCACAAAGTGGGAGCAACTCCATGTTAATGCCTATGGTTTTGGAATAGGATGTCCAACAAGCCTTATGAATACTCAGTGAGCAGAATTCTTGGAATGAATGTTTGATCTAAACCACACATCAATGCTTCTTAACTTTCTTCATACTGCAATCTTCTTTGTACTTTTTTGAACACTTGGTGTCCCTTCTCCCATGCTTCTTTTGTAAATATCAAGTGCGCACACTACAATATCATGTTGATTGTAAGTGAATCAGATTTTTGGCTTTCCTTTATACCCTTTTTGGGTTTGGCTCCTGCCTTGTGTCCAGTGCTCTCAGGCTTGACTCCAGACCCCACAATCCTGAACTGGAATAAATAAGGATTGGTTTCATCCTGTGAAGTGGGAGTATGTTTTAAATTTTAGAATTGGTTTTGTCCCATCCAAAAATCTTGCCTCTGAAAACCTTTACTATAGATGGACGGTTGTTGTTGTGATTGGTATTACTTTGAAAATCTTTTCTACTTTATTCATTATTATTT
This sequence comes from Polypterus senegalus, assembly GCF_016835505.1. NCBI lineage: Eukaryota > Metazoa > Chordata > Cladistia > Polypteriformes > Polypteridae > Polypterus > Polypterus senegalus. The sequence goes on along the minus strand of NC_053154.1, from coordinate 216,921,159 downwards.
TTGAAGGTGATAATGTGGGTAGGATTACAGCATTTCTGTAATAGTATTATCATTTTTAAATTATTAGATTTTTGTTTTGCTGTAATGCCATTTTGTTTTTCCTACGGATGCCACCATTTTGATTACTGCAATGTGTTGCATGGTTCTTGGGTTTGTGGTTATGGAGGTTACGTGTTGTGACACCAATGGTGCGACACTAAATGGCTGGCACTGCAGGTCTTATGCATTGAAGACTGAAATTAAATTAGACAAGTTAGTGTACATCATAGTTATGCATTTGTTACAACTTATTGCTGCTGTCAACTAAGACTAAGAGTTCGGGTTACTATTCTGGGTTTGGCAACAGAGTCCTCAATTTCCTAGTTTTGAATTTCACTACATTTTAAAGTATTACGTTCCATGTCTTGATCGTTTTTATATTATTCTTCTACCTCATGCTTGTTAGGCATTACATATGTGGACACAGTTGTTCTGCCTGCAAGGCTGTCAGTGTCAGAAAGGGAAAGAGTGAAGTAGGCAGGACAACAGGCATGAGACAGTAACCAGAAAGACAGATCTTTGAGACAAACCAAGAACTGAAGGATGTAAGTCAACAGAGTGCCAAATCATAAGCAGAGAAATTCAAGTACAAAGCAAACATGAATACACAAAGACAGTCCCAGGGTCAAGTAAACGATGTTTTATTACATAATACCTCAGTAAACACAAGCATACACACACGTTTCTTCTTTCTTTTTCCTCCTATCCTCTCTCTACCTCCACTGCACTGCTCTCCTCCAGTCAAGTGTTACCTTCATTTCTCCCACCTGGACAAGGCAATGTGGTCCCTTATGTTGAGGATCCGGAAGCAGGGCTGTCGCCCATTGGAAGCAGATCCGGGTCACATGGAAGTCCCACATAACAAGTAATATATCTCCCTGCAGAGCCCTCTTGTGGCACCCACGGACTCAAGCAGGCATTCCCTGCTGGTTCCCGAAGGATATTGAGGGCCACTGCCATCTAGTGATTGGGGGGAATAAACATCCCCCCAAAAACAGTTCTTACCTAGCCTCCTCTTCTATCCTGGCCAGATATTTTCAGTTGGGACTCCTGTCCATTTATCTGAGGCTTCCTTCCCCACTAGGGAGCCTTTCTTTCTTTTGGCCGGCATGCCTGTCCGTTCACTTGGGGCCTCCCGTCTGGGTAAGGAACCTGCCCTTCTCCTGTTCAGGATGCCTGTCCATCCCATGTGGCACTTATACCGTTTTTAGAAATTTTTGGATGATCCTCCAGAAGATAAAGGGGATTTAAATACCATCGCAGTTAGAGATGTCAGAACAGTGCAACTTCCCCTATCAACTTGTGATTAGATCTAGACCACAGGAGTTCAAAATGGTATTGTTATTAATTCATTAAAAAACTTTATAAAGATATGAGAATGAAATAATAATCCCCAAGGCAAGAGTAACATAGGGAGCCTTAAGTTTAATACAAAAAAAGTTACAAGAAGAGATGTCTTATCTGTTTCAGGCAATGACAAGACAGAGGAGGCAGCAGCTGGAAGAAGAACGCCTGAGACCTTACATCGGCCGCGTTGAACCTGGTAAGATAATCCATCCATCCATTATCCAACCTGCTATATCCTAACTACAGGGTCACGGGGGTCTGCTGGAGCCAATCCTAGTCAACACAGGGCGCAAGGCAGGAAACAAACCCCGGGCAGGGCACACACACACACACACAAACACCCACACACCAAGCACACACTAGGGACAATTTAGGATTGATAAGAGGTAGATAATTAAAATGATGACTGTGTAAACCTGCTGCACAGAATTTATTTTGAATTTAAAAGAGCACAGTACTATGGCTAGAAGAAGTTTAAGACATCTGTTTTAATGTTCAGGAAATTCTTTTCTTTAAACATTTTTCAGTAGGGAGAGAGGCTGTAACTCTTCTGTGTGTTTGATTATTAATACCATGTTTGGCAGGCTTGCTTTTAAAAATTCTTAGACATTACTGATGTGTTACAAGGCTTTTTCAAAATTCAGTCTTCATGGAGTAGAACAGGAAAAATAGTTATTACAGTCCTAGTCAATATTCAGTAATTTAAAGACCTTCAGGTCTTATGAGCACAGTGTGAATGATTACTTCAATTCGGTTGTCTGCTAAGCTTCTGCTGATAAAGTCAGACCAGTAAATTCAGTTTAAATAGCAGAGACCAGCCTCTTCCATTTGGCATCAAATCAAATTGAGGCATCCTTCTTAGTTCAAGTCACGCATACCTTTCAGTTGAACTGATACTGTCAAGAGCTGATACTTTCTTTAAAAGCAGACCTTTTCATTAATACTGTATAAGAGTTCCCACACTGAATGTCAGAACTCTTCTCATATTACTCCTACTGTTCTTGACTTTTCAATTCATCTCATACCATCCACACCAAATATTTAAGTTAACGTGAGAGTACTCAGACCATATATTCCATTCCATGTCACATTATCCCATCCTTACCTTTCAAATGCTCTCCTAATGTTCAGATCAGCTATGGGGACAATATGCAAATTCCACAATGGTAGTGACCAGGACTGGAACCTAAGTACCTGGGACTGTGAGGCAGCACTGCTAACAATTGAATTAACGTGCTGCTTTAGCTATTGAATCATCCAACTGAAGTTTTTAGTTAAACTCAGACATTAGTTGTGATTAAATAACACGCACCAAAATCAATCTTAGGGTACTTTATTTAGAAGACTAATACCACCTCTAGACACATTTATTAGTCTCTAAATAATACATGAAGAAAAAAGGGGATTTTCAATTACTTAAGGAACTGAATTGTGGGTAAGAAAAGCTGAGGGCCAAACATTTTGTATTGATGAGATTAACGTCAGCACAGTTTCACTAAGGTAAGCATGCACCCTGTTCTTTAAGGGAGAATGATTATGTTTAGGAAATGTATCATTATTTTTAAAAATTATGGCAAGAAGCAGTGCAAAATAAAAATCCTTCTGGAAATAAAAGAGAAACACTATAATTTGTTTCATACTGTGTAAAATATGGCACACATGAGCTGGTATCCCTGCTGTGATTGGCTCCATTCCCTTAACCAGTCGAGAGGCCAGTACAATGGGGAGATCTGAGGAGGCGCCATATCAAGGCTGTATGCTTCCCTGAACCTCTAGATGGCAGCATCTAGCCATCTGGATACCCGCAGGGAATGCTAGAAGCTATAGTCCAGTGGGGCGGCCTTGCTGGGATCCATGGGTGCCACCAGGGGGTGCTGTAGGAAATTATGAGCCCTACTTTATGGGACTCCCATATGACCCGGAAGTGCTTCCAATGTGCAGTAACCTGGCAGTGGAAGTACTTCTGGATCTTCAATAAAAAGAAGCGCAATGTTTTGTCCAGGTAAGTTGGAGTCAGGAGAGGAGCTGGACAACTCTTGCCTTTAAGAAACGGTTGAGAAAGAGAGAAGAGATCATTTGTGGTTGCACAACATATAAGAAACATTTTTGTAAGGTATTGTTGTTAATAAATCCTTGTGGACTTTTGTTGTTGTGGTTGTGTTTGTGGTTTGGGGTGCTGCAACGCCCCCTACTAGTTACTACTGCCAGATAAACTGTGGAAAAAACACCACCTTAGAATGTGAGAATGATGCAGCAGAGCCTATATCTTCTTTTAATATGAGACAGAACAGTTGATTTGCTCAAAGCAAACGTATTAAGTGTGATGGGAATTAATTTATTGACACTGCATGTAAAACTAATGCTAAACTGAACTTGATGTTGGTCAGCAAATTTAGCAAGCAAGACTCATCAATTGTGTGCCAAATACAGTACGTGCATCACTGGTGGCTTAGTTAAGTAATTAAGAAACCTTTAGTAGAGGAAGACTCTTATGACCCTGCTAGGCTGGTATATCCACACTCTGCTTTGCTTTAGTCTGGAACTGTCCCAAAGTTTGTTAAATGTATTTATAGATTATTCATTAATTATGTATTCATCGATTCATTTTTTTAAAATGCTTAATCTAGTTTACGGGTTGTGGTCATGCTAATAGCATCAGAAGCATGGCTATAGTTCTCTGTAGGAACTTTTACTTCACACAGAAAACCATAGACACATGAAATAAGGTAACAAGTAATTTAAATACCCAGCAGAACTTTCAATACTCGTCTTGAAGTTATTTTGGAAGACTTAAGTGGATAGGAATGGTGAGCTTTGTTGGGATGAATGGACTGGTCTCGTCTAGATTGTTATAATGTTCTAGTGTCCTAAAGGTTGGAATACATTCTTGATGGGGCACACTTTACATGCCCACACTCAGTTATTCAGGGCCATCTTAAAGTTGCTGATTTGGGTGAATTTGGGAGGAGGGTGGAAAACTCAGGTACAGTGAACATCACAAAACCGTGTAAACACTACACAGCCAGTGACTGGACTAAGAGTAGTGCTCCCAGTAGTTCTAATCAGTAGTCTTCTTTAAATATGTAATAGCTATCTAAGGTGTTCATTGGAGAGTTCGATTGAGTGGCAAAAGTTAATTTGTTTTGTGTCTTACACATGAATAATTTTCTATTAAGTGAATATTCAGCCTTTGGTGTTGGTGACTCAGACACTGCATGATGGACATTTGGCCAGACTCTAAGTGAAAATGCCTGACTTGAATATAAAAAAGTTGAATTCAATGTAGTGGAATTAATCAGATAAGGCTGTTGGCTAGAAGGAATTATTGAGAGCTGTACCCATCTACAATGTAGAAATCATTCATCCATTACTTTTGTGAGTTCACTTTTATGGTCATGGACTTCTGGATCCATTACTAAAACAGATCTTATGTTGGAAGGACCCCAATTCACCACACTCATATATAGGGAGTCATACTTTTCATCCAAAGTTGGAGCATTCGGAAGTGTCTAAGTACCTGAAGTTCAAGATGAAACTGAAATTTCTTGAGTTAGATAAATGTTGATAAAAGTTACGTAGGTATAATAAAACTTGTAACGGTGTATCGGCAGCAACAAAATATAGGAATACATTTTATTAGGGTTTCAAAAAAACATTACGGGTACACGATTAAAACTGTTATGAAAACTCGGGTCGCAAAAACTTAAAGGTTGAGAAATGCTGGTATAGTTCCAACAATCTGTGATGAATACAATGCCATACATGAAATGCCACATCAAACAATACATATATTGTGAGCCTTCTGAGCTCTTTTGAGACCCTTCCCAACAGGGCTGCACACCGAAACGTGATTGACGCATGTGCTGAGGGTTGTTTGTACGTCGCAGAGACAACTGCAGGTTCACAGCGGCCATCAGGTTTGCAACGCCACCGAGACAATTGCAAATTCACAGCCTCCCCACGTAACGCATCTGTTGCCTGATTGGTGTTGTAGGGAACATTATAACCCTGAGGCTGACCTGGCCCAATCCCTGCTGCTTTGTTGTGTCTGTGTGTAGGTAAGTGGTAGCTCCTGTTTGAATATATAACCTTGCTATTCTTGTTTGGATTGAAATAAAGCTCGTTTTCCTGAAGCTCATAGACTCAGCCTCTTCTTTAGGGTGCATGATAGTGGCTCACATGTTGCAATATACATGAGAACTCAGATAAGTATGCTTGTAATGTTATAATTTGGTCTTGCTGTTGAGTTGTTGTAAGAAGAGGGCAGTTGGGGTGAGAGAGAAAGAGAGAAAGAGTGTGAGAGAGTGAGTTAGGGACTATCACTGTGTATTGCAGTAGAAGTTAAGAGACCCTGTGTGCTCATCTGAGCAAGAGAAATCCCCATTAGCAAAGCTGGCTAAGCATTCAATTCTGAATTGGAGGCCATAGGTTCACAGTCAGCCTCTCTGTGTAAGACTATGGAATGGAGAGAGGCGAGTCCCTGTGCAGTTCCTTGCCGGTTACATTTGGGGGCTCATCCAAGTTCACTGAAAGGAGGAGTGTTAGGACAGGACAGTGATGCTGGGAGAAAAAGAGATGTTTGGATTCTTAAATATGGATTTCTTGCATTTTTTTTTAAAGTTTGAAACCTATTTTGTTAAGGTTCAAAATTATTTTCCATTATTTTTATGGTTTTTTTGAGAATTATTTTCAACAGTAATCGCCACCATTTTTTTTTTCTTTCTAAACTGCCAGTCATTTTCTTTTAGCAACAGTGCAGTGTTGCCACCATAGATACTGTAGATGCCTCATTTGCTTAGGCCAGGCTCATCAATACACCCGCCATCTTGGACTAGTTGACTTCTTATTTTAAAGTAGTACAGCGTACATCAATTTTACTCATGACTTTGACAAAATGACTCAAAACTAGGCATCCTGTACATGCAAGGAGAGGGAAAATCTGCAGACAAGACAGGAAAGGATCACTTTTCAAAGCTGAGAGATCTTTTATGTGTGTTTTAATTCAACTACTGGTTTGTATTTTCTCTTACCAGTACTACCTAGTTAGGTCTGGCAGACTAAAAGTACAGGCAAAAGCAGTAATATATTGATACTGTCATTTGTGTAAAAGTATTCATGATAACATATTTATTACAGATTCATTACTTGTTATCTGAAATAACTAATATTTTATTTTCAAGTTCTCCATGTGGTCTATTTTATGGCTATCATGTATATTATCATTAAAATGTGCAAAATGATACTGTTTCAACGATGTTAATATTTATAATATTAGGTGGAGTTGTGTTTAAACTACATTAGCCAACGTTTGGAATCAACAAACATATTAGTCATCTTTATCATTCACACAAAAATGGCTGTGACAATGTGCCTTTAAATAAATAGATCAGATAAAATAAAATAATGAGACACCAGAAAGTGTTTAAGATATAATATTTAGTGTTTCTAGTTGTATTTTGGGCACAGCAGTTAGTTGATGAGATTTTGATCACTGCTTTGCAAATACAAGGCATTTGGAATATTAACTGTATTATCGCTGTCAGTGCTCTTCCAAGGAGTCTGCCGTATTTGTTGTAAGTATTGGTCCTTATGTATTTAAAGGTGGGCTGTAGGTCCACATCTCCCAATCTTCTTCTTGTATGCAAGCTAAACACTGAAGGCACCCCTCTTACTGCTTATCTGTATACCTTAGATAGACTCAAAAACGTGACCAGCCTTTCCTTTCTTTTTCCACTGTGCAGCGCCTGTGAAAAAAGGAAGAAGTTGCCAGTGGGGCTGTGCAGATAGGAGGTATGGCAACTGTACCCCATATGGATATACTATGTACCCTTAAAAAAGCTTTATACTGTTAGAAGGGTATAAATATCGCAGAAATTCCAGTGGTAGAACTGTCATACCCCCTGAGAAGACAGCAACAACTTGTACCCTTAATTATGGAGGAGTGTTATTGCCACACTAATCTAATACTCAAGTTTCCAATAAAAAAATAACATTTTGGATTTGTGAGCAGGTCTTTTATGATACTGTGATATTTAAAAGCTTAAGTATATGCTACATTTTTAATAATTGATTGGTAACACTGCATGTACAAGCTGTGTCCTAGTTACTTGATGTTGTTCCATAGTATTTCATTTTATGCTTAGTTAACCATCCTAAATGAATACGCAGCAGTATGTCATAAACTAGTGCACAGAAAGAACAGCATGATTATCAAGAACACTTTAAATATCAGGAAAATGTAAAGGAAAATCATAAAAACAACAGTAATCCAAAACTAGTGATAGGTCATGGATTGAATAAATACATACAGACTTACATAGAAGTTGCTTGCATTCCCAACAGGGCCAGGCATCTGCAAAACAGAGAATTTTAACTGTACTGTACTGTAAGTTGTTGCTTTTGAATTACGATTATTTTCCACATGGAGGAGTCAGAATTTTATTTCAAGCAACATGCAGTACATTTATGGTTTTCACGACCTGCCACTAGTTTTTTTTATTATTATTACTATTGTTACTATTCCCTGTTCTATATGATGAATAGGTGTCACATTATTATATTTGTGTTTCTTTGGAAAAAACTGAACATCTTAGTGTGACGGTCCAACCCGGAACTGCAGATAACTTACCTGTGGATGAACCTCAACTATTGAGGACACATAGTCAGCAAGGGGTTGGTGCGGGTGCACGGCGCTTTTATTTAAGAATGAAACAGTGTCCAAAAGTGTAGTGTAGTCCAGTTCTTCAAAAGATAAATAATCCGTAAAATGTGCAAAGTGGAGGTTAAAATCTCTCTGTTATTAAAGACTAGGGGGCTTCATCCCAAGCTCGCTTCACTCGCCAACCCCTTCCACCATGTCAGTGCTACATGCCGTTGTGAAGAGGGAAGCTGAATGGTGATACAATTGGGAAACAAATACAGTTTTTTTTACCTTCTCTTTGCTCTCTCAGCTGCTGGATTGCTGCTGCTGCTGCGCCACGTGATCTGCATTTTGTGAAGCGCTTCAAACGTTTAAAAGCCTGTACAGCAGCTTTTTGTCTCACTGCCTTGTCTCTCTTCTCCCCCAGACATCCTCAAACACTATTCGATCTCTTTTCCCTGTTCCGTTATTTCACTGAGTAATATTTTATGTTTGTTTGCACTAATGCGCTCTTTACTATCATTTTTTTAGACTTTCAAATTTTCCTAATTCCATCTAACCTGCTTTGCATGTGTATCGCTCCAGCATTTTTGAATTCTTTACGACGTTCTGCTTTGTGTTTTTTCCGGCCCCGAATTTTTAAGAGCTTAGAGCATAGGAAGTGTGTCTACCAAAAGCATTCCAACATCCGAGAGGTTAGATGACCGTGGTCTTGTTTGAAAATGGTTGTAAGTAGGGCGTGACTTGCAAAAGTCACCTTCTCACGGGACTTGCTTCCAAAGGTTGTAAGTATGACATGACCTGATTGTATCGCAGGACATGAAAGTGTCTCTCTGTCTTCTTTAAAAGATCACATCTCGTTGCAGAAAAAAAAGTCTTGTCTCGTCCCAAGATTTTTTTTTTATAATAGAGAGAAAATCTTGAAATGAGACAAGACTATTGCTAAGAGATTTTTTCAAGTTCCATGAGACGAGGCTATTGTCAAGAGATTTTTTCAAGTCCCGCCCTCCTCTCAACCATTTCCATTTAAAGGCCCACACTCACAGTCCTCTCACCTAACATTTGTGTGAATGCTTTTGTCAGACATAGCTTTGGCTGTGACAATTACCAAATCACAGGGACAAACATTCGAAAAGGTTATTCTATTTATTAGAGAGAAAGAAACTCACTCACAGACAGTTATACGTTGCATTGTCACGATGTAACTCCAAACACAGAATCAAAATTCAATACGACATTTAAGAAAAGTTAATTCCAAATACTGTTTTTACTGAAGTTTTAAAGTAAAAGTGTAAGTTTTAAAGGTATTTGCGTGTTAATTTCAAAGCCAAACAACAACAACAATAATATTTATTTATATAGCACATTTTCATACAAATAATGTAGTTCAAAATGCTTTACCTGATGAAGAAAGAGAAAAAGGACAAAGTAAGAATTAAAATAAGACAAAAACGCATTAACATAGAATAAAAGTAAGGTCTGATGGCCAGGGAGGAAAGAAAAAACAAGAAAAACTCCAGACGGCTAGAGAAAAAATAAAATCTGCAGGGGTTCCAGACCATGAGACCACCCAGCCCCCTCTGGGCAATCTACCTAACATAAATGATCCGTCCTCATTGTTTTTAAGGTTCTCATGGAGGGACTTGATGATGATGGTCATGTGGACTTCTGGCCTTTAATCCATCAATGTAGGGACATCACTGTGCTTTGATTAAGTGGTGGTGGCGCAGGCCACCACCAAAGACAACCGGAAAAAGAACAGAAGAGAAAGTAGGGGTTAGTACGGATTTTGGAGCCTCCATGAATAGTTATGATAATTAATTGAATATACAGAGCACCAGGATTAAACTAAAATGAAGTTATGAGAAAGCCATGTTAAAGTAATGTGTTTTTAGCAGTGTTTTAAAGTGACAAATTCCTATTGGCAGGCTATTCCAGATTTTAGGTGCATAACAGCAGAAGGCTGTCTCACAGCTTCTTTTAAGTTTAGCTCTTGGAATTCTAAGCAGACACTCATTTGAAGATCTAAGGTTATGATTTGGAATATAAGGTGCCAGACATTCCGATATATAAGATGCAGCGAGATTATTTAAAGCTTTGTAAACCATAATCAGTATTTTAAAGTCAATTCTGAATGACACAGGTAACCAGTGTAGTGACATCAAAACTGGGGTGATATGTTCGGATTTTCTTTTTCTAGTTAGGATTCTAGAAGCTGCATCCTGCACTAGTTGCAAACGATTTATGTCTTTTTTGGGTAGTCCTGAGAGGAGTGTGTTACAGTAATCTAATCGACTGAAAACAAAAGCATGAACTAATTTCTCAGCATCTTTCAATGATATAAGAGGGCTAACTTTAGCTATGTTTCTTAAGTGAAAAAATGCTGTCCTAGTGATCTGATTAATATACGATTTAAAATTCAGGTCACAGTCAACAGTTACCCCTAAATTCTTTACCTTGGCCAGAATGAAAAGGTATGATGCAACAAATACCTCTAACGCAACATGAAACATAATTTTCTTTAAATTGATTATGTTTTACTATTTTTTACTATGGTTAATTACTTGCTGTAATGTAAAATAGTTAGTTCTATTATACATATGTAACAATTCCCATGAAAATAACAATCTGTTTAAATTGTACATCCATTTCCCCATACGTGAGCCAAGAAAGTGGCTAGCGCATAGCACCTGCCCGGGGGTGGGCAAGCGAAGCGAGCAGGGGGCAGAGCCTCCTAATATTCAATAAATAAATTCAAATAAAACAAGGAGACATCCACTAGCAGGCATGGACAACCTTTAAATCCAGCTTGGGTCTCTGTTGCCAGTCCCTCGGCTTTTGCAGGGCACCATACTGAGCTTTGCTCCTTGCTCCCTCCAAGCCACAATTCATTAAATTTCCATGGGAGAATCTCAGAGAACTTGGTTGCTCCTGCACCTTAAGGTGCTCAACAGGAGTTGCCCCTCTGCCCCCCTTCTTGAGTTTCTGGCCATATGCTCCTCATATGGGACTCACTTTCCCATCCAGCTGCTTCCCCTCTCTTATTGTTCCTTTCCTTTCTTTTCCTTTCCTTTCCTTTTCTCATCGCTCTTATCTCATTCTTATTGTTTCCTCTTCTCCTCATACTTTAGTTCCCTTGAAAAACCCAGTGAGACACAGGTGCATCAGTCATGGCTCCAGTGCTAATGAGGGAACAGGGCACTTCCACATGTGTGTATATGATTGCTCTCTCCCACATTCCATGCTACCCATGCCCCATACCCCCACAAAAACACGAGTGCATTATTTATTTATCTAAAACGCATGTGTCACAGACCTGCTATATCTCCATTAGATATTTATTTATTTTTTATTTATAGGAGCTCATGCTGTCACTGATTCGTGCAGCTATTAATAACACACCACGTAATTTGAATAAATCAGTTAACAAATAATAAAGATTGTACTGACTTTAACATGACAACTCAGCATGCCCACATACATGCCTCTGAGTTTACAAGCTGATCTGAACAGCTAAAATATGGTGGGCACATAGAAGTATCGCCACTAATAGGAATAGCAGTCGATGTGGCATCTATGTGTACATATCTATGGATGCTACCACACACACATCATTTGTGAATAAAAGCAAGCAAACCTCTACTGTCTTTGGGTAATGGATTTCTGGCCAGTTTATTTTCAACTACAAATTCTGGTTAGATTCATTGGATTTAATTTTGATCTCCTGAGTTTTTAATATGTGGCACACTTAAAAGACTTGATTTGTTGCTTTATTTCTTGGTCCTTAAAAGTCTGGCTGTCTGTTCTAAAGGTACACTAAAACCTTCCTTGTTGCAAGAGAAGTCAGGAGGTCAATTTGCTGCACCACATAAGGAAAGTTCTCTTTAGCAAGACTGGATAACACTTGGTGACACTGAGTTTGCTGCCTGCCTCTGTATGTGAGGAGATGACACACACACAGCAGGATGTGGCTGAGAGCGATTCTTTACTGGAGGCATTTATGTTCACGAATGAGTGAAGAGGAAATTGTGAGATAGATTAACAGATGGGTCAGAGAGGCTGCAATTGGCAAGAGCAAAGTGGGAGTTAAATATGAAGTTCAAGTTCTACTGTACTTCCCCATCATACCTGTAGTCGTGATCTATGAGTAGGAAAGCCAGAATGGTTTAAACATGGGTTCAAGGACAGAGTCAATTTCATGTTTAGTGAGGATGAAGGGAACAATTTATTTGTTAGGGTGAACACCAAAAACTGCTGTTACTTCAGATTTAGTTCAGGTAGTTTGTGTATCTTGCAACAAAAAATATGTGTGCTTGCAATTGAGGTCTACCATTTATATATCAGTAGGCAGTAAATTAATTTTATCTCTCTTTCCATAAAGTATATACAGGCAGTTGTTTGGGAATAGTTAACCTATTGCCACAATAACCACCAGTTAAGGTCAGATGTGGTTGATGGGAGAGCTCTGATTAGAGTGAGATGCGCACCTAACTACCATTTCTTATATTAGTTAGACTGAGAATACCAGATGATAGGATGAATATTAAAGAACGGAGAACAATTAACAAAAACCCATTGCATAAAGATCAAATAAATAAAAAAAAAATAATAATGTATCTCAAATGTTTCCACAAGCCTGGTCCTTCAGACCCACTGGCTTTTAATGAGTGCAAATAGCTCAGTGTTCACAGCTCCAGATATCTGGGTTCATTTTCCAGTCTGGACATTCTCTATGATTCATTTCACATTCTCAACATGTCAGCGTAAGTTTTCCTTTGGAAGTTTGGTTTCTTCCCTACATTCAAAAAAATCTATATTAAGTTTATTCAATATTTGATATGGCCCAGTGTGACTGTGACTTTTAAAAGTGTCAAAGTTAACCTTGCAATTCACTATACTTTGAGACTGACCAAGGGGTGTTCTTGAACTTTGACACTGGATGTTTCATGGTCTGCCTGTGTGAAGATAATTCAGAAATTAATTTATTCAGCAATATGAGACCAACCCTGGTCACCTTTGAAGATGAGTCTTTCAGTCAGAGGTACTCATGAGATATGGACAGCAGGGCAACAGGCGCTGAGGGAGTATTTGAACTTAAGGATGTCAGCCAAGGCATGAATCCTTTAGCGAAGACTAGCAATATGAAAATGCTGAAGAGCTGATGAAGGCTCTCAAAATGAACAAAAGACACAAAGTGAGGAAGAATGCAAAGCAAGGAAAGAAGAATGGGTAAAATGCCAAAAGCAATGAAGCAAAGAAGTAAATAACTAGAAAATGAAAGTGTGAGATTAGTGGAGCTACTATTTTAAATAAAGCACAAGGCCAACTCTCTATTAATTGTAGCTCACCAATGAAAAAGCATGTTGCCTAGCAACTAGTCGAGCAATAGCAAAACTCAACTCGCGTGACAGACAAGCCTGAGAATTTGGCTCTTGGTTGAATGAATTAACTGGAATGCATCTAGCTGACAGTTTGATTAAATATTGAAATTAAAAGAAGCACTACTCCATCACAAAACTCCAATGCCCAAAGTTCAGTCACCATCTATCTGAAGTATTCACTTTCTGTGCCATCTGAGTAGATTTTTCTAATGGAATCCAGTTTTCTTCATGTATCTCACATCCCAAAGACATGCATGAGTGTGTAATGAATTGGCACTCCACTCCGGTAGCTATTGCTGCTACGGTAGGTTGTAGGTGAAAAAAGTGAGCATATAAAATGTATGGATGGACCTTTAACCATAAGGGTTAAAGTCTAAAATCTTAAATTTATAACATATGTTCCAACACTATGCTTCTCTTCTGGGTTTTATGGCTCCAGTCAGAGACATAAAAAATGGTGGCAACAGCCAGCTGTTCGTCTACTAATGACTATATCAGTTTGACTAGAATGATTAGAACCACAGTTGCAACATCAGCAGCAAACACAATAAGTTAGTTGATGTGGGCATCAGAAACAGTGCTATAAAATCCAGTAAGGCCAAAGACAAGCCAGTTGTAATAAAATATTTTGCATATTGCACTTGTTATTTTCATCCAGTTGTTTAGTCAATGAAATATACTTAACACAAACAAGGAAACTCTCAATGTGTCCACGCTTCTAGTCTTTGCCAGCTGCTTCCTACACATGGATCCATTAAGCAGGGTCATAAATTGGTTGTAACTTAAGTGTAAAAGCTGCTTGTTGCTCTGGTTTTGCGGGAAGTTAGACAACACCTGCACCTTTTGTTAAGATCCCATCTGAATTAACCTAACACTTCATAAACGCCTACGGGTTCACTTTTGTAGCAATCTAATACCCTGCTCAAATTTTATTTTCCAGAGGAACTTTGCCAATTACTTAAGTGCCACAAGCCTGCAGGATCATGGTGCCAGGTCATTGAAGAAAATGGGACTCGTATTCCAAGATGTGTTTGCCCCAAAACCTGCCCTAGGTGAGAATGCACTATCGTCGGTTATACCCTGCCAACCTGTTTCGCGTTTATGGCTTGAATGATGGAAGCTGCAGGATAAGAGAGGATCTTGAGATGGAAAAGAGGCGTAGGTGACTGTGATAAATGAAATTATTCCTTCATCAGGAGGATTTTCTTTCTGAAAAATCTAATTAACCATACCTAGTGTCCAGGTCTTCTTTGTTCATCATTCTCTGACTACTATGGAGGTGCTTAGTACAGCAACAATAACATTTATTTCTATAGCATATTTTCATACACAGAATGTAGCTCAAAGTGGTGAACAACGCCAGTCCTGGAAGGCCACTGTGGTTGCAGGTTTTTGGTCTAACTCAGTTGCTTAATTTGAAGCCAATCCTAACCAATAATAGATCTTATGAAATTGCATTGCTTGACATTCTTATATCACAGATTTTTTCCTTTCTATTGATATCATCCAAATGATTTGAAGCCTTAAATGAATGAGTAATTTGCAGTATGTTACTTTTCACTCTTTGGTTTCCTATCCAGATATTTTATTAAATCAGATACTGTAGTTCATAATCACTGCACACTACAAAATATCCAATTAGATGTGGGAATGTTAACAAGCAAGACAACTAAAATGAAGCATTAAAATGCTGCTTGAGCAATAATTTGCATCTTATTAAGACATTGGGTTGGAACCAAGTGGCCCTCCAGGACCAATGTTGCAAATTTGCATAAAACAGATATATAATTAATAGAAACGTTGAGTCTTTCTGTATAGCATTTTTTTTTGATGATACAGTCAAATGGCTGGGGAGAAGCTGGAGAAAAAAAAAACAAAATCTAAAACAGTAAGCCAAGACACAGGAGTCTAAAATACACTTTTGATAACAGACATACTGGCTGGCATTTTAACTTTCTTTTTAGTTTGGGTCTCCAGCTCTGGTCTCTGACTGTATGTTACACTTTAAATCTCTCCAGCTAAGTTCTCATTTCTAAATGAGGGATCTTAATCTTTCACGGTTCTTCTCTCTTTATACTGCTTGGAGGAACTGATTAAAGGGGGTAGTCCCATCCTTCCCTCCGTGATCATTTTTGGTGTGGTTGCATTCCTCAATTTCAGTTTACCAAACTTCCTGCTACTTTCTGTTGAGAGAAGATGTCATGCAATAAAGGTCTCAATTCCCATCATAATGGTGCTTGTCATGCACCTTGGGTACTTGGCAAAAGAAGTCAGAAAGAGTTGTGACGTTACAAAGCTTTTTTATAATTATTACAGTCTTGGTGCCATAATAAGATCGGAACGATAAAGATATGGAAAATGCAAAACCTTCACTTTCAGACAGTTGACCATTGGATTAATAGCTCTTACAGCTCTAAATTTAAAAATAAATAGCATAAGCCATTAACAATTGAGGATTAATATGGTATACCAAATACCAAAAATGTGTATACTGTATGTGGCATAGTGGTGTAGAATCTGTTCTACCTAGAAGGGATTTCTGCGATTATTTCAGTTTTTCTCTAACATCCCAAAGATGCATGTAGCGGTCTGGTGCCGCTCAGATTCACACCGTCAATAGGACAGTGATTTATTTATTTTTTCAGTGAGGATTCCAGGAACGCATCCAGCCTTGGCCTAACCTGCACAGACTCACAGACAGAGACATGAAACACACAAATGAATAAATAATATATTAAATAGAAAATCATATACAAACAACAAAAATTAGACAAACCCCTTCCCCTTCAGTGATACAATTTTAACACAACCATGACTATAAACACCCATGACAATGTCCTTATACAGTTTCAATTTGGCAGAAACAAATGAAATAGTATGGAGTAAAGATGACGATAACGTTCCCGGGAACAGCTTCTGTAATAAAAGAATTAAACAGTCCTAGCAGTAGTCCTGAGCAGCGAGGGGTGAGATTTGCAGTAGCTGTCCATCTGAAGACACACAACGACTAATCCACCACTATTCACATGACAGGCTGGCACAAGACAGTCCATTCATACTTGTGAGAAACGATCCACGGTATAAATTACTTCACAGTAGTTACATAGGACAGAACACAGATCTCCCTTTTGCTGCTCCCCAGCCCCTTTTCAAGTTTCCAGCTGGCCCTTCTTGTCCTCAGCAACCCCTGTGCCTGTTTCAGACATCAAATGAGGGCAATCCCCTTTGGGGCTGCTGGGAAATGAAGTCCTATCAGTCATAGCACTGCTACATGCAAGTGTTAGGTTACTTGTCAAAATCACTCCTCTGTGTATGTGGTGTATGTGCGAGTTTTCCCTGTAACAGAATGGCACCCTGTTCATTCTTGGCCCCATCTTATGCTTAATACTGCTGGGATAGACTTCAATGTCCTGTGAACCAGAGTTAGATATGTGAGCTTAGTAAGGAATGGTTAGATAGCAGTGTTGCTAGCATTGTTGCTTCAAGACTTCCATGAGTTATTTCAGGTACTCTAATTTCTTTCCAATAGTCAATAAGATTAACTAGTGATGCTAAATTCATCAACTATGAGTTTCTGTGTAAATACATCCTGTAATTGATTTCTGTCTCATGAATAGTTAGTCTCTACTTGCCATCCATTATAGGTGTCTACTTTCTGCTACCCTGCAAAGGAAGAAGCCAGTTTAAAAAATTGATATAATGATGGAAGGATAGATGTACCTTTTTCTCATTTTTACTTTCTGCTTAGACTTTTTAATGCTGTAGTGAGACTGGGCCACAATACCAAAAAGCCATAGCAGCACTTGAAGATGTGCAGAGGAGAGCAACCATGTGCATCCCAGGACTTAGAACATGTCCTACTCCAACAGACTCAGAGAAGTAAACCCATTTATGCTCAAACCAAGGAGTCTGTGTGAAGACCTAATCCACCGCTTCAAATTTTCAAAGGCATTTGTAAAGTAGATCCAGACCAATTCTTTTGACTGAAGGGTGAATCACATATTCAAGGGCATCAGTGAAAATTAAGGGGAAGTGCATTTAGGTCTGAAGCCAGGAAGCATTTCTTTACACAAAAAGAAGTAGGAAAGTGGAACAAACTACCAAGACATGTAGCTGAAGCCGAAACTTTTAAAACCTTTAAGAAGCCTCTGGATTAAATATTGGGACTACTTTACTGACTTAAAGTGAGACGGCATATATTTAACAAATAGGACCAGGAAATAATCCTAGTCAAAACAAGCCAAGGTCCAAGCCAGAGAGATCAAATCAATCAGAAGGACTAATCTGAAATGACAATGCAAAAAATCGAAGACCAAATAAGTGACGAAAGGAATCTAAATCTGAGGCGGACAGAAGAAAGATTTTCCGCTCACACACTTGTCAAGGCGTGTTTTCATAATCTTAAAATCCTTTACACATTTCTCTTCTGTGCTTGAGCAGTTTTCTTTCAGGCACAGTAATGATAGGAATTGCTTAGTAGCTCAAAGCAGCTCTGCACAAAATTTATTTCAGATAAGTATCGCTTTGCTGCCGCCATTTCAATCTAAAGTGGATTTAGAGGTTTTGTTAGAAAGCTATCTAATGTTTACTCCTAATATCTTGAAATGTCATTTCTCTAATACAAATATTTATGTCTTGTTTTTTCTCCTTTCTATAGTGATCGGGCACCAGTGTGCAGTGTACTGGGCAAATCTTATGAGAACGCCTGCCTTTTTCATAAGGAGTCGTGCAGGAAACACCGTAGGACTGGGCTGGCCCATCAAGGTTACTGCATAGGTAACAGTAAGCCATGAAATGTCACAGGAAGACACTGTAATAAAATAAATATGTTATTAGGATTATAATGGCAAAGGAAGATAAACCAATCCTCATCCTGCCCTGGTCTTGATAATACCGTGTCTGCTGCTTTTTTTAACCTCTAAATATACATGATAAGGTTATAAGGTTGGTAAAATACTTTTAATCTGTGTTCTATGTAAGTTTTTGTTTTGCTTGTCTTTAAGCACCATGGACAAAATGCTCTAAAATGGAGTTTGCCCAGTTTCCCTATCGTCTGCTGGACTGGTTTTTATTGCTGAGTCAGAGGGAACATCCACAGAAGAAGAATGGAACCAGCCTGCCACTTAACTGTCTTAGTTATGAACAGAGGAAGAACCTTGCAGGGGTATGTGAGAGGCATGCAGACATTATAGGAATTTAGCCAGTATTGTTCAAAAGGCTGCTGGTAAGAATTCACCAGAGACACAAACGCACCCCATAAAAATTCTTTCCCTCACCCTTCACCACAACCCTATTTACAACCCCACATGCAATTTTGACAATGTGAAATGTGCCTCTTGCGATACCTATTATGTGTCATTTTCTCTTCTGGCCACACTTGCCACATGTTATTGCATGGTTGCTGGCACTATATGCGTGTGAACTGACACTATAGTGATCTCTTGCCAGCTAGCCTTGACATTTGTTCAGTGCTTACTTGCAGAGTCCTTAATGGTTTTAATTTCAGTGGTACCATTATCCCTTCTACATTCATGTGCTTTACCTAAGATTGTGTTTGTGTTTAGCTCATTGAGTTAAGTCAGCATCCTACACATCTTTTCCAAAGATTTTTCATTTACATCATCTTAAAAAATTCACTGCACATCACAGACCATTAGTTATATAGTTTGAAACCCTGGCAAGTCAGTGACAGTAATGTATGCAATTTACTATGAAAAATACAAACTGGCAGTGGTAGCGCTGCTGCCTCGCAGTTAGGAGACCCGGGTTCGCTTCCTGGGTCCTCCCTGTATGGAGTTTGCATGTTCTCCCTGTGTCTGCATGGGTTTCCTCCGGGCGCTCCGGTTTCCTCCCACAGTCCAAAGACATGCAGGTTAGGTGGATTGGCGATTCTAAATTGTGCTTGGTGTGTGGGTGTGTTTGTGTGTGTCCTGCGGTGGG